>NW_025960097.1:0-48731 GCF_023159225.1 Perognathus longimembris pacificus | reverse complement strand
GAAATCTTAATGGGAGAGACATCCATCTGGACATCAAGGGAAAACTAAATGAGCTCCCCATTGTTCTAAGACATCTCGCCCAATGATGTTAATAGGTACTTCTAAAACATATGGCTTCACAATGGCATGCTGGCCTTCACCATCAGCAATATCCTGATATTCAACACTCTGTTTAATAACTGAAACTGGTGTACTACTGACACCTTTTATATCACACTGGATTGTTTGAGTAACCCAGTCTCGGGGCCACTCAGTCTGTCTGATTATAGTTATGTCTGAGCCAGTATCCAACAGTCCTTTAAATTGCTTGTCTCCTATGTAAAATTTACGACAAGGTTGCTTCTTTGCTATATTTAAGGTCCAGAAAACATAATGGGGGTCCGTACTGCCAAAACCTCCTTTACGGGGGTTTGCAGAAGATGATTATAGATATGTAAGGAAGCAAAATTAATTGTGCAATACGATCCCCAGCATTAATCTCATAAGGTACAGGGGAGGTCATAAGGACTAGAATCTCTCCCGTGTAGTCGGAGTCAATTACTCCTGGTATAACTAACACCCCTTTTGCATTTAAACTAGAACGCCCCATAAGGAGGCCCCAGGTCCCCGATGGCAAGGGACCGTATATGCCAGTTTTAACTCTGATGGGAGCGGAGTTAGCAGGGAGAGTTAAGGTCTGGCTTGAGGGAAGGTCCACTGCGGCGCTCCCGCTAGTGGCTGGTTGTAGTGAAAAGACGGTGGGAAAGCCTCGTTTGTTGGAGCGGGGCCACGAGGCTGGCCCCGTGCCCCGTTTCCCGAACGCTTAGCACTTCCTCCCTGCACTACTCCCGATGGAAAGGAAAGTATGTTCCCTTCAATGTCAGTTTTAGACCGACATTCCCGGGCCCAATGCGCCCCGCGTCTGCAGCGAGGGCATTTCCCCGGCGGCTTTGTATTAGCCGATTTTCTCTTAACACAATTTCTTTTAGTATGTCCCTTGTCTCCACAGCCAAAACATCTAAGTTCCCCAGAGTCGGGCAATTTTAGATTGGCGGCCAAAGTCTGTCCCAGCAGCCTCATCTTTTGAGAGTCCGAATATACATTCCGACAAGCCTTGGCATATACTAGTATATCCCCAGTCTCTTTAACAGCAAAATAGCACGCTGACAATCCTCATTAGCATTCTCAAATGCTAGTAATTTAATTAATTGATCACGAACAGCCGCATCTTGTACTGTCCTATCGATGTTCTTTTGAAGGCGCGCTATGAAGTCTAAGTAGGGTTCTTGGGCCCCTTGAATAATACGTGCCCAGGAACCTTCTTTTTCGCCTTCGGGACGTACTCGACCCCATGCCTCTAGGCATATTTCCTGCAGCTGCTCATGAATCTCTCTAGGGATATTTACTTGGTCCTGAGCGCGCTTATAATCCCAGTGCCTGTTAGCATAGCATGTGTAATCCTGCGGAGGGCAGGATTGCGGGACTGAGCATTTTGGGCTGCCTTAGTGGCGGCACCATCACTGTACCACATTAACCATTGTAGATATTCCTGAGGCTTTAATAGCGCTCTACAAATAACTTTCCAATCCTCAGGAGCCAAGTTTCCATAGGCAGAGACAATTGATGACATTAGTTCTTTAACATATGGCGCCTGCGGTCCATATAAGGTTACCGCCTTCCGTAGCTGAGTTAGGTGGGCCATATCTATACTCTCATAACGAGGGGGCTGTGCTACCCCATCCACCGGAGGGGGTCTAATGACGGGGAAGGCTCTGTAGCTCCGAAGAGGAACAAAGCCCTCAGAGTCAGAATCAGAAGAAGAGGGAAATAGAGGCAGCTTTGGCAACTGTGGTCTTTTCTTTTAAGCCTCATTTTCGTAGCAGGTCGCGGTGGATTGCTAGAGCCTCTGTAGCTCTCAGACTGCCCTGCTGAGCTATATGAATCGGCCTCATTCTCTGAAGAGGTATGAGTAGCAGCCACAGATTTAGCTTTAGGTGCTACCTTTTCTCTGTCAACACTAGCAGGAGACTGCTCAGATGTAGCCATCTCTTTTAACTCCTGCCCGATTTGAGTTTTTACCTCTTCGGGCAAATTATAAGTCTCCATGGCTTTCTCCACGTCAGCCTCCAGTTCGGCCGCTGTTGTTCTGACAGCATCCCGACACATCATACTTAGAGCTGCACGTGTTAATGCCCAAATAGACCAAAAGGTAACTGGAACTTTCTCACCATGCCTATATGCCTTTTCCACATTATTCTTTACACGTTCCCAGACTTCTAGATCTAAAGTACCTTCCTCCGGGAACCATGGGTTAAACTCCACCACCACTTGTACGCATTCGTCTATCTGTGAGCGGGAGACTATAGCTCCATTCCGCTTCAGTACGTGGTGGATAAGATTAGAAAATGGAGTTGATTTAGCTTGTCCCATAACCCCGTAATATTAAAAATAGGAGCTCACCACACAGATCCCTTGTCTCCTGTGAACTATACACAGATCCCTTGTCTCCTGTGAATTAAAAATATCTCTCACCTCACTCGAGAGCTCGGCAGTTCCGCAATCTCCTGTGGATCAATTGTCAGGTCCCTGGGTCCGACGCCAGCTGTTGATCCTGGGTAACTGCAGTCGAAATCAGGACACGGGGGATGCAAGGCGAGTGAACCAATGCATACTTTATTTCAAGAGGGCCAGGGTTTATATAGGGTTAGAAACCAATTTTACAATTACAGGGTAAAAGATCAATACAGCATGACATTTGTCTCAAATACAAAAGTGGAGGAAATTTCCTACTGTGAGGGCAGGAACTTGGTACAAATGCCTTTCTAATTACAGGAGGTAGTGACTACAAAGATTATTGATATCAAAACAAGGAACTGTATACAACCGAGGTAGAACTATAATTATCTCCTAGCTACTATCTCCTTAAGGCTAGATAACATCAATCTTGACTTCTCCAAATACTTGTGAAATAATAGTGAGGAGACTTTCCTGTTTACAGTGAGAATCTAGTGAGGAGACTTTCCTGTTTACAGAGAGAATCTAACACTAAAGGCAGCTGGTCTAGCAAGTCTCTCAGAGAGACTTGCTAAGTAGGGGGAAAAAGGAGATTCTCACAACAACTGGTGGCTTCCTTTGGCACACAAACACCAGAAACTCCTTAGTGGGAATGTATTCCCAAGGGCCTATTAGTGTGCTAATGAGGCATCAGAGTAACCTTGCCGGGGCTAAATTTTTCCACTGGTTGGAGACTTTAATTCTCCAACATTTGTCTATCTAATCTTTTGGGTTTTTATTTCTAATGAGGTCGACCAGTTGTCTATTTATTATTTTTTTTACTACGCATCAAGCTGCGCTGCTTGTCTTTGCTCCTGTGTGCTCGCGCACTCTCGCCTTTTCCACTTATTTTATTTTTGATTTATTTTGTCAATTTAAAAAAAAATACGCATCGTGCTGTGCTGTTTGTGTTTGCTTGAGTGCATTCGCGCGCTCTCGCTTTCTCCACTTTACAATTTTTTTGTTATTATTTATCTATTCCTGAGAGTTTATCTTATTTTTTATTTGTTTATTTAAATGAAGTCGACCAGTTGCCTGCCCTTCCTTCCATTATCCGTCACCGAGACAAACTGAACAAAGTTCTGAGGTCGACCTTGTAAAGATAAGGATTCAGGTCTGTCTGCTGTTTACCTTTGCTCCTGCGCGCACTGCCCTTCTCTCCACATTTATGTGTTTGTTTGTTTGTCTATCTATTCTTTTGGGTTTTTATTTCTAATGAGGTCGACCAGTTGTCTATTTATTATTTTTTTTACTACGCATCAACCTGCGCTGCTTGTCTTTGCTCCTGTGTGCTCGCGCACTCTCGCCTTTACCACTTATTTTTATTTTTGATTTATTTTTGATTTATTTTGTCAATTTTAAAAAATAATACGCATCGTGCTGTGCTGTTTGTGTTCGCTTGAGTGTATTCGCGCGCTCTTGCTTTCTCCACTTTACAATTATTTTGTTATTATTTATCTATTCCTGAGTGTTTATCTTATTTTTTATTTGTTTATTTAAATGAAGTCGACCAGTTGCCTGCCCTTCTTTCCATTATCCGTCACCGAGACAAACTGAACAAAGTTCTGAGGTCGACCTTGTAAAGATAAGGATTCAGGTCTGTCTGCTGTTTACCTTTGCTCCTGCGCGCACTGCCCTTCTCTCCACATTTATGTGTTTGTTTGTTTGTCTATCTAATCTTTTGGGTTTTTATTTCTAATGAGGTCGACCAGTTGTCTATTTATTATTTTTTTTACTACGCATCAAGCTGCGCTGCTTGTCTTTGCTCCTGTGGGCTCGCGCACTCTCGCCTTTTCCACTTATTTTTATTTTTGATTTATTTTTGATTTATTTTGTCAATTTTAAAAAAAAATTACGCATCGTGCTGTGCTGTTTGTGTTTGCTTGAGTGCATTCGCGCGCTCTCGCTTTCTCCACTTTACAATTTTTTTGTTATTATTTATCTATTCCTGAGAGTTTATCTTATTTTTTATTTGTTTATTTAAATGAAGTCGACCAGTTGCCTGCCCTTCCTTCCATTATCCGTCACCGAGACAAACTGAACAAAGTTCTGAGGTCGACCTTGTAAAGATAAGGATTCAGGTCTGTCTGCTGTTTAACTTTGCTCCTGCGCGCACTGCCCTTCTCTCCACTTTTATGTGTTTGTTTGTTTGTCTATCTAATCTTTTGGGTTTTTATTTCTAATGAGGTCGACCAGTTGTCTATTTATTGTTTTTTTTACTACGCATCAAGCTGCGCTGCTTGTCTTTGCTCCTGTGTGCTCGCGCACTCTCGCCTTTTCCACTTATTTTTATTTTTGATTTATTTTGTCAATTAAAAAAAATAATACGCATCGTGCTGTGCTGTTTGTGTTTGCTTGAATGCAATCGCGCGCTCTCGTTTTTCCACTTTACAATTTTTTTTGTTATTATTTATCTATTCCTGAGAGTTTATCTTATTTTTGATTTGTTTATTTAAATGAAGTCGACCAGTTGCCTGCCCTTCCTTCCATTATCCGTCACCGAGACAAACTGAACAAAGTTCTGAGGTCGACCTTGTAAAGATAAGGATTCAGGTCTGTCTGCTGTTTACCTTTGCTCCTGCGCGCACTGCCCTTCTCTCCACATTTATGTGTTTGTTTGTTTGTCTATCTAATCTTTTGGGTTTTTATTTCTAATGAGGTCGACCAGTTGTCTATTTATTATTTTTTTACTACGCATCAAGCTGCGCTGCTTGTCTTTGCTCCTGTGTGCTCGCGCACTCTCACCTTTTCCACTTATATTTATTTTTGATTTATTTTTGATTTATTTTGTCAATTTTTAAAAAAAATACGCATCGTGCTGTGCTGTTTGTGTTTGCTTGAGTGCATTCGCGCGCTCTCGCTTTCTCCACTTTACAATTGTTTTGTTATTATTTATCTATTCCTGAGAGTTTATCTTATTTTTTATTTGTTTATTTAAATGAAGTCGACCAGTTGCCTGCCCTAAATTCCATTATCCGTCACCGAGACAAACTGAACAAAGTTCTGAGGTCGACCTTGTAAAGATAAGGATTCAGGTCTGTCTGCTGTTTACCTTTGCTCCTGCGCGCACTGCCCTTCTCTCCACATTTATGTGTTTGTTTTTTTGTCTATCTAATCTTTTGGGTTTTTATTTCTAATGAGGTCGACCAGTTGTCTATTTATTATTTTTTTTACTACGCATCAAGCTGCGATGCTTGTCTTTGCTCCTGTGTGCTCGCGCACTGTCGCCTTTTCCACTTATATTTATTTTTAATTTATTTTGTCAATTTAAAAAAATACGCATCGTGCTGTGCTGTTTGTGTTTGCTTGAGTGCATTCGCGCGCTGTCGCTTTCTCCACTTTACAATTTTTGTTATTATTTATCTATTCCTGAAAGTTTATCTTATTTTTTATTTGTTTATTTAAATGAAGTCGACCAGTTGCCTGCCCTTCCTTCCATTATCCGTCACCGAGACAAACTGAACAAAGTTCTGAGGTCGACCTTGTAAAGATAAGGATTCAGGTCTGTCTGCTGTTTACCTTTGCTCCTGCGCGCACTGCCCTTCTCTCCACATTTATATGTTTGTTTGTTTGTCTATCTAATCTTTTGGGTTTTTATATCTAATGAGGTCGACCAGTTGTCTATTTATTATTTTTTTTACTACGCATCAAGCTGCGCTGCTTGTCTTTGCTCCTGTGTGCTCGTGCACTCTCGCCTTTTCCACTTATTTTTATTTTTGATTTATTTTTGACTTATTTTGTCAATTTAAAAAAAATACGCATCGTGCTGTGCTGTTTGTGTTTGCTTGAGTGCATTCGCGCGCTCTCGCTTTCTCCACTTTACAATTTTTTTGTTATTATTTATCTATTCCTGAGAGTTTGTCTTATTTTTTATTTGTTTATTTAAATGAAGTCGACCAGTTGCCTGCCCTTCCTTCCATTATCCGTCACCGAGACAAACTGAACAAAGTTCTGAGGTCGACCTTGTAAAGATAAGGATTCAGGTCTGTCTGCTGTTTACCATTGCTCCTGCGCGCACTGCCCTTCTCTCCACATTTATGTGTTTGTTTGTTTGTCTATCTAATCTTTTGGGTTTTTATTTCTAATGAGGTCGACCAGTTGTCTATTTATTATTTTTTTACTACGCATCAAGCTGCGCTGCTTGTCTTTGCTCCTGTGTGCTCGCGCACTCTCGCCTTTTCCACTTATTTTTATTTTTGATTTATTTTTGATTTATTATATCAATTTAAAAAAAATACGCATCGTGCTGTGCTGTTTGTGTTTGCTTGAGTGCATTCGCGCGCTCTCGCTTTCTCCACTTTACAATTTTTTGTTATTATTTATCTATTCCTGAAAGTTTATCTTATTTTTTATTTGTTTATTTAAATGAAGTCGACCAGTTGCCTGCCCTTCTTTCCATTATCCGTCACCGAGACAAACTGAACAAAGTTCTGAGGTCGACGTTGTAAAGATAAGGATTCAGGTCTGTCTGCTGTTTACCTTTGCTCCTGCGCGCACTGCCCTTCTCTCCACATTTATGTGTTTGTTTGTTTGTCTATCTAATCTTTTGGGTTTTTATTTCTAATGAGGTCGACCAGTTGTCTATTTATTATTTTTTTTACTACGCATCCAGCTGCGCTGCTTGTCTTTGCTCCTGTGTGCTCGCGCACTCTCGCCTTTTCCACTTATTTTTATTTTTGATTTATTTTTGATTTATTTTGTTAATTTTAAAAAAAAATACGCATCGTGCTGTGCTGTTTGTGTTTGCTTGAGTGCATTCGCGCGCTCTCGCTTTCTCCACTTTACAATTTTTTTGTTATTATTTATCTATTCCTGAGAGTTTATCTTATTTTTTATTTGTTTATTTAAATGAAGTCGACCAGTTGCCTGCCCTCCTTCCATTATCCGTCACCGAGACAAACTGAACAAAGTTCTGAGGTCGACCTTGTAAAGATAAGGATTCAGGTCTGTCTGCTGTTTACCATTGGTCCTGCGCGCACTGCCCTTCTCTCCACATTTATGTGTTTGTTTGTTTGTCTATCTAATCTTTTGGGTTTTTATTTCTAATGAGGTCGACCAGTTGTCTATTTATTATTTTTTTTACTACGCATCAAGCTGCGCTGCTTGTCTTTGCTCCTGTGTGCTCGCGCACTCTCGCCTTTTCCACTTATTTTTATTTTGATTTATTTTTGATTTATTATATCAATTTAAAAAAAATACGCATCGTGCTGTGCTGTTTGTGTTTGCTTGAGTGCATTCGCGCGCTCTCGCTTTCTCCACTTTACAATTTTTTGTTATTATTTATCTATTCCTGAAAGTTTATCTTATTTTTTATTTGTTTATTTAAATGAAGTCGACCAGTTGCCTGCCCCTTCTTTCCATTATCCGTCACCGAGACAAACTGAACAAAGTTCTGAGGTCGACCTTGTAAAGATAAGGATTCAGGTCTGTCTGCTGTTTACCTTTGCTCCTGCGCGCACTGCCCTTCTCTCCACATTTATGTGTTTGTTTGTTTGTCTATATAATCTTTTGGGTTTTTATTTCTAATGAGGTCGACCAGTTGTCTATTTATTATTTTTTTCACTACGCATCAAGCTGCGCTGCTTGTGTTTGCTCCTGTGTGCTCGCGCACTCTCGCCTTTTCCACTTATTTTTATTTTTGATTTATTTTTGATTTATTTTGTCAATTTTAAAAAAAAAATACGCATCGTGCTGTGCTGTTTGTGTTTGCTTGAGTGCATTCGCACGCTCTCGCTTTCTCCACTTTACAATTTTTTGTTATTATTTATCTATTCCTGAGAGTTTATCTTATTTTTTATTTGTTTATTTAAATGAAGTCGACCAGTTGCCTGCCCTTCCTTCCATTATCCGTCACCGAGACAAACTGAACAAAGTTCTGAGGTCGACCTTGTAAAGATAAGGATTCAGGTCTGTCTTCTGTTTACCTTTGCTCCTGCGCGCACTGCCCTTCTCTCCACATTTATGTGTTTGTTTGTTTGTCTATCTAATCTTTTGGGTTTTTATTTCTAATGAGGTCGACCAGTTGTCTATTTATTATTTTTTTTACTACGCATCAAGCTGCGCTGCTTGTCTTTGCTCCTGTGTGTTCGCGCACTCTCGCCTTTTCCACTTATTTTTATTTTTGATTTATTTTTGATTTATTTTGTCAATTTAAAAGAAATACGCATCGTGCTGTGCTGTTTGTGTTTGCTTGAGTGCATTCGCGCGCTCTCGCTTTCTCCTCTTTCCAATTTTTTTTGTTATTATTTTTCTATTCCTGAGAGTTTATCTTATTTTTTATTTGTTTATTTAAATGAAGTCGACCAGTTGCCTGCCCTTCCTTCCATTATCCGTCACCGAGACAAACTGAACAAAGTTCTGAGGTCGACCTTGTAAAGATAAGGATTCAGGTCTGTCTGCTGTTTACCTTTGCTCCTGCGCGCACTGCCCTTCTCTCCACATTTATGTGTTTGTTTGTTTGTCTATCTAATCTTTTGGGTTTTTATTTCTAATGAGGTCGACCAGTTGTCTATTTATTATTTTTTTTACTACGCATCAAGCTGCGCTGCTTGTCTTTGCTCCTGTGCGCTCGCGTACTCTCGCCTTTTCCACTTATTTTTATTTTTGATTTATTTTTGATTTATTTTGACAATTTTAAAAAAAATACGCATCGTGCTGTGCTGTTTGTGTTTGCTTGAGTGCATTCGCGCGCTCTCGCTTTCTCCACTTTACAATTTTTTTGTTATTATTTATCTATTCCTGAGAGTTTATCTTATTTTTTATTTGTTTATTTAAATGAAGTCGACCAGTTGCCTGCCCTTCCTTCCATTATCCGTCACCGAGACAAACTGAACAAAGTTCTGAGGTCGACCTTGTAAAGATAAGGATTCAGGTCTGTCTGCTGTTTACCTTTGCTCCTGCGCGCACTGCCCTTCTCTCCACATTTATGTGTTTGTTTGTTTGTCTATCTAATCTTTTGGGTTTTTATTCCTAATGAGGTCGACCAGTTGTCTATTTATTATTTTTTTTACTACGCATCAAGCTGCGCTGCTTGTCTTTGCTCCTGTGTGCTCGCGCACTCTCGCCTTTTCCACTTATTTTTATTTTTGATTTATTTTTGATTTATTTTGTCAATTTTAAAAAAAAAATACGCATCGTGCTGTGCTGTTTGTGTTTGCTTGAGTGCATTCGCGCGCTCTCGCTTTCTCCACTTTACAATTTTTTTGTTATTATTTATCTATTCCTGAGAGTTTATCTTATTTTTTATTTGTTTATTTAAATGAAGTCGACCAGTTGCCTGCCCTTCCTTCCATTATCCGTCACCGAGACAAACTGAACAAAGTTCTGAGGTCGACCTTGTAAAGATAAGGATTCAGGTCTGTCTGCTGTTTACCTTTTCTCCTGCGCGCACTGCCCTTCTCTCCACATTTATGTGTTTGTTTGTTTGTCTATCTAATCTTTTGGGTTTTTATTTCTAATGAGGTCGACCAGTTGTCTATTTATTATTTTTTTTACTACGCATCTAGCTGCGCTGCTTGTCTTTGCTCCTGTGTGTTCGCGCACTCTCGCCTTTTCCACTTATTTTTATTTTTGATTTATTTTTGATTTATTTTGTCAATTTTAAAAGAAATACGCATCGTGCTGTGCTGTTTGTGTTTGCTTGAGTGCATTCGCGCGCTCTCGCTTTCTCCTCTTTCCAATTTTTTTTTGTTATTATTTATCTATTCCTGAGAGTTTATCTTATTTTTTATTTGTTTATTTAAATGAAGTCGGCCAGTTGCCTGCCCTTCCTTCCATTATCCGTCACCGAGACAAACTGAACAAAGTTCTGAGGTCGACCTTGTAAAGATAAGGATTCAGGTCTGTCTGCTGTTTACCTTTGCTCCTGCGCGCACTGCCCTTCTCTCCACATTTATGTGTTTGTTTGTTTGTCTATCTAATCTTTTGGGTTTTTATTTCTAATGAGGTCGACCAGTTGTCTATGTATTATTTTTTTTACTACGCATGAAGCTGCGCTGCTTGTCTTTGCTCCTGTGTGCTCGCGCACTCTCGCCTTTTCCACTTATTTTTATTTTTGATTTATTTTTGATTTATTTTGTCAATTTAAAAAAAAATACGCATCGTGCTGTGCTGTTTGTGTTTGCTTGAGTGCATTCGCGCTCTCTCGCTTTCTCCACTTTACAATTTTTTTGTTATTATTTATCTATTCCTGAGAGTTTATCTTATTTTTTATTTGTTTATTTAAATGAAGTCGACCAGTTGCCTGCCCTTCCTTCCATTATCCGTCACCGAGACAAACTGAACAAAGTTCTGAGGACGACCTTGTAAAGATAAGGATTCAAGTCTGTCTGCTGTTTACCTTTTCTCCTGCGCGCACTGCCCTTCTCTCCACATTTATGTGTTTGTTTGTTTGTCTATCTAATCTTTTGGGTTTTTATTTCTAATGAGGTCGACCAATTGTCTATTTATTATTTTTTTTACAACGCATCAAGCTGCGCTGCTTGTCTTTGCTCCGGTGTGCTCGCGCACTCTCGCCTTTTCCACTTATTTTTATTTTTGATTTATTTTTGATTTATTTTGTCAATTTCAAAAAAAATACGCATCGTGCTGTGCTGTTTGTGTTTGCTTGAGTGCATTCGCGCGCTCTCGCTTTCTCCACTTTACAATTTTTTTGTTATTATTTATCTATTCCTGAGAGTTTATCTTATTTTTTATTTGTTTATTTAAATGAAGTCGACCAGTTGCCTGCCCTTCCTTCCATTATCCGTCACCGAGACAAACTGAACAAAGTTCTGAGGTCGACCTTGTAAAGAAGGATTCATGTCTGTCTGCTGTTTACCTTTAGTCCTGCGCGCACTGCACTTCTCTCCACATTTATGTGTTTGTTTGTTTGTCTATCTAATCTTTTGGGTTTTTATTTCTAATGAGGTCGACCAGTTGTCTATTTATTATTTTTTTTACTACGCATTAGCTACGCTGCTTGTCTTTGCTCCTGTGTGCTCGCGCACTCTCGCATTTTCCACTTATTTTTATTTTTGATTTATTTTGTCAATTTTTAAAAAAAATACGCATCGTGCTGTGCTGTTTGTGTTTGCTTGTGTGCATTCGCGCGCTCTCGCTTTCTCCACTTTACAATTTTTTGTTATTATTTATCTATTCCTGAGAGTTTAACTTATTTATATTTGTTTATTTAAATGAAGTCGACTAGTTGCCTGCCCTTCCTTCAATTATCTGTCACCGAGACAAACTGAACAAATTTCTGAGGTCGACAATGTAAAGATAAGGATTCAGGTCTGTCTGCTGTTTACATTTGCTCCTGCCCGCACTGCCCTTCTCTCCACATTTATGTGTTTGTTTGTTTGTCTATCAAATCTTTTGGGTTTTTATTTCTAATGAGGTCGACCAGTTGTCTATTTATTATTTTTTTTACTACACATCAAGCTGCGCTGCTTGTCTTTCCTCCTGTGTGCTCGCGCACTCTCGCCTTTTCCACTTATTTTTATTTTTGATTTATTTTTTATTTATTTTGTCAATTTCAAAAAAAAATACGCATCGTGCTGTGCTGTTTGTGTTTGCTTGAGTGCATTCGCGCGCTCTCGCTTTCTCCACTTTACAATTTTTTTGTTATTATTTATCTATTCCTGAGAGTTAATTTTATTTTTTATTTGTTTATTTAAATGAAGTCGACCAGTTGCCTGCCCTTCCTTCCATTATCCGTCACCGAGACAAACTGAACAAAGTTCTGAGGTCGACCTTGTAAAGATAAGGATTCAGGTCTGTCTGCTGTTTACCTTTGCTCCTGCGCGCACTGCCCTTCTCTCCACATTTATGTGTTTGTTTGTTTGTCTATCTAATCTTTTGGGTTTTTATTTCTATTGAGGTCGACCAGTTGTCTATTTATTATTTTTTTTACTACGCATCAAGCTGCGCTGCTTGTCTTTGCTCCTGTGTGCTCCCGCACTCTCGCCTTTTCCACTTAATTTTATTTTTGATTTATTTTTGATTTATATTGTCAATTTTAAAAAAAATACGCATCGTGCTGTGCTGTTTGTGTTTGCTTGAGTGCATTCGCGCGCTCTCGCTTTCTCCTCTTTCCAATATTTTTTGTTATTATTTATCTATTCCTGAGAGTTTATCTTATATTTATTTGTTTATTTAAATGAAGTCGACCAGTTGCCTGCCCTTCCTTCCATTATCCATCAGCGAGACAAACTGAACAAAGTTCTGAGGTCGACCTTGTAAAGATAAGGATTCAGGTCTGTCTGCTGTTTACCTTTGCTCCTGCGCGCACTGCACTTCTCTCCACATTTATGTCTTTGTTTGTTTGTCTGTCTAATCTTTTGGGTTTTTATTTCTAATGAGGTCGACCAGTTGTCTATTTATTATTTTTTTTATTACACATCAAGCTGCGCTGCTTGTCTTTGCTCCTGTGTGCTCGCGCACTCTCGCCTTTCCACTTATTTTTATTTTTGATTTATTTTTGATTTATTTTGTCAATTTTAAAAAAAATACGCATCGTGCTGTGCTGTTTGTGTTTGCTTGAGTGCATTCGCGCGCTCTCGCTTTCTCCACTTTACAATTTTTTTATTATTTATCTATTCCTGAGAGTTTATCTTATTTTTTATTTGTTTATTTAAATGAAGTCGACCAGTTGCCTGCCCTTCCTTCCATTATCCGTCACCGAGAAAAACTGAACAAAGTTCTGAGGTCGACCTTGTAAAGAAAAGGATTCAGGTCTCTCTGCTGTTTACCTTTGTTCCTGCGCGCACTGCCCTTCTCTCCACATTTATGTGTTTGTTTGTTTGTCTATCTAATCTTTTGGGTTTTTATTTCTAATGAGGTCGACCAGTTGTCTATTTATTATTTTTTTTACTACGCATCCAGCTGCGCTGCTTGTCTTTGCTCCTGTGTGCTCGCGCACTCTCGCCTTTTCCACTTATTTTTATTTTTGATTTATTTTTGATTTATTTTGTTAATTTTAAAAAAAAATACGCATCGTGCTGTGCTGTTTGTGTTTGCTTGAGTGCATTCGCGCGCTCTCGCTTTCTCCACTTTACAATTTTTTTGTTATTATTTATCTATTCCTGAGAGTTTATCTTATTTTTTATTTGTTTATTTAAATGAAGTCGACCAGTTGCCTGCCCTTCCTTCCATTATCCGTCACCGAGACAAACTGAACAAAGTTCTGAGGTCGACCTTGTAAAGATAAGGATTCAGGTCTGTCTGCTGTTTACCTTTGCTCCTGCGCGCACTGCCCTTCTCTCCACATTTATGTGTTTGTTTGTTTGTCTATCTATTCTTTTGGGTTTTTATTTCTAATGAGGTCGACCAGTTGTCTATTTATTATTTTTTTTACTACGCATCAACCTGCGCTGCTTGTCTTTGCTCCTGTGTGCTCGCGCACTCTCGCCTTTACCACTTATTTTTATTTTTGATTTATTTTTGATTTATTTTGTCAATTTTAAAAAATAATACGCATCGTGCTGTGCTGTTTGTGTTCGCTTGAGTGTATTCGCGCGCTCTTGCTTTCTCCACTTTACAATTATTTTGTTATTATTTATCTATTCCTGAGTGTTTATCTTATTTTTTATTTGTTTATTTAAATGAAGTCGACCAGTTGCCTGCCCTTCTTTCCATTATCCGTCACCGAGACAAACTGAACAAAGTTCTGAGGTCGACCTTGTAAAGATAAGGATTCAGGTCTGTCTGCTGTTTACCTTTGCTCCTGCGCGCACTGCCCTTCTCTCCACATTTATGTGTTTGTTTGTTTGTCTATCTAATCTTTTGGGTTTTTATTTCTAATGAGGTCGACCAGTTGTCTATTTATTATTTTTTTTACTACGCATCAAGCTGCGCTGCTTGTCTTTGCTCCTGTGGGCTCGCGCACTCTCGCCTTTTCCACTTATTTTTATTTTTGATTTATTTTTGATTTATTTTGTCAATTTTAAAAAAAAATTACGCATCGTGCTGTGCTGTTTGTGTTTGCTTGAGTGCATTCGCGCGCTCTCGCTTTCTCCACTTTACAATTTTTTTGTTATTATTTATCTATTCCTGAGAGTTTATCTTATTTTTTATTTGTTTATTTAAATGAAGTCGACCAGTTGCCTGCCCTTCCTTCCATTATCCGTCACCGAGACAAACTGAACAAAGTTCTGAGGTCGACCTTGTAAAGATAAGGATTCAGGTCTGTCTGCTGTTTAACTTTGCTCCTGCGCGCACTGCCCTTCTCTCCACTTTTATGTGTTTGTTTGTTTGTCTATCTAATCTTTTGGGTTTTTATTTCTAATGAGGTCGACCAGTTGTCTATTTATTGTTTTTTTTACTACGCATCAAGCTGCGCTGCTTGTCTTTGCTCCTGTGTGCTCGCGCACTCTCGCCTTTTCCACTTATTTTTATTTTTGATTTATTTTGTCAATTAAAAAAAATAATACGCATCGTGCTGTGCTGTTTGTGTTTGCTTGAGTGCATCGCGCGCTCTCGCTTTTTCCACTTTACAATTTTTTTGTTATTATTTATCTATTCCTGAGAGTTTATCTTATTTTTTATTTGTTTATTTAAATGAAGTCGACCAGTTGCCTGCCCTTCCTTCCATTATCCGTCACCGAGACAAACTGAACAAAGTTCTGAGGTCGACCTTGTAAAGATAAGGATTCAGGTCTGTCTGCTGTTTACCTTTGCTCCTGCGCGCACTGCCCTTCTCTCCACATTTATGTGTTTGTTTGTTTGTCTATCTAATCTTTTGGGTTTTTATTTCTAATGAGGTCGACCAGTTGTCTATTTATTATTTTTTTTACTACGCATCAAGCTGCGCTGCTTGTCTTTGCTCCTGTGTGCTCGCGCACTCTCGCCTTTTCCACTTATTTTTATTTTTGATTTATTTTTGATTTATTTTGTCAATTTTTAAAAAAAATACGCATCGTGCTGTGCTGTTTGTGTTTGCTTGAGTGCATTCGCGCGCTCTCGCTTTCTCCACTTTACAATTGTTTTGTTATTATTTATCTATTCCTGAGAGTTTATCTTATTTTTTATTTGTTTATTTAAATGAAGTCGACCAGTTGCCTGCCCTAAATTCCATTATCCGTCACCGAGACAAACTGAACAAAGTTCTGAGGTCGACCTTGTAAAGATAAGGATTCAGGTCTGTCTGCTGTTTACCTTTGCTCCTGCGCGCACTGCCCTTCTCTCCACATTTATGTGTTTGTTTTTTTGTCTATCTAATCTTTTGGGTTTTTATTTCTAATGAGGTCGACCAGTTGTCTATTTATTATTTTTTTTACTACGCATCAAGCTGCGATGCTTGTCTTTGCTCCTGTGTGCTCGCGCACTGTCGCCTTTTCCACTTATATTTATTTTTAATTTATTTTGTCAATTTAAAAAAAATACGCATCGTGCTGTGCTGTTTGTGTTTGCTTGAGTGCATTCGCGCGCTGTCGCTTTCTCCACTTTACAATTTTTTGTTATTATTTATCTATTCCTGAAAGTTTATCTTATTTTTTATTTGTTTATTTAAATGAAGTCGACCAGTTGCCTGCCCTTCCTTCCATTATCCGTCACCGAGACAAACTGAACAAAGTTCTGAGGTCGACCTTGTAAAGATAAGGATTCAGGTCTGTCTGCTGTTTACCTTTGCTCCTGCGCGCACTGCCCTTCTCTCCACATTTATATGTTTGTTTGTTTGTCTATCTAATCTTTTGGGTTTTTATATCTAATGAGGTCGACCAGTTGTCTATTTATTATTTTTTTTACTACGCATCAAGCTGCGCTGCTTGTCTTTGCTCCTGTGTGCTCGTGCACTCTCGCCTTTTCCACTTATTTTTATTTTTGATTTATTTTTGACTTTATTTTGTCAATTTAAAAAAAAATACGCATCGTGCTGTGCTGTTTGTGTTTGCTTGAGTGCATTCGCGCGCTCTCGCTTTCTCCACTTTACAATTTTTTTGTTATTATTTATCTATTCCTGAGAGTTTGTCTTATTTTTTATTTGTTTATTTAAATGAAGTCGACCAGTTGCCTGCCCTTCCTTCCATTATCCGTCACCGAGACAAACTGAACAAAGTTCTGAGGTCGACCTTGTAAAGATAAGGATTCAGGTCTGTCTGCTGTTTACCATTGCTCCTGCGCGCACTGCCCTTCTCTCCACATTTATGTGTTTGTTTGTTTGTCTATCTAATCTTTTGGGTTTTTATTTCTAATGAGGTCGACCAGTTGTCTATTTATTATTTTTTTTACTACGCATCAAGCTGCGCTGCTTGTCTTTGCTCCTGTGTGCTCGCGCACTCTCGCCTTTTCCACTTATTTTTATTTTTGATTTATTTTTGATTTATTATATCAATTTAAAAAAAATACGCATCGTGCTGTGCTGTTTGTGTTTGCTTGAGTGCATTCGCGCGCTCTCGCTTTCTCCACTTTACAATTTTTTGTTATTATTTATCTATTCCTGAAAGTTTATCTTATTTTTTATTTGTTTATTTAAATGAAGTCGACCAGTTGCCTGCCCTTCTTTCCATTATCCGTCACCGAGACAAACTGAACAAAGTTCTGAGGTCGACGTTGTAAAGATAAGGATTCAGGTCTGTCTGCTGTTTACCTTTGCTCCTGCGCGCACTGCCCTTCTCTCCACATTTATGTGTTTGTTTGTTTGTCTATCTAATCTTTTGGGTTTTTATTTCTAATGAGGTCGACCAGTTGTCTATTTATTATTTTTTTTACTACGCATCCAGCTGCGCTGCTTGTCTTTGCTCCTGTGTGCTCGCGCACTCTCGCCTTTTCCACTTATTTTTATTTTTGATTTATTTTTGATTTATTTTGTTAATTTTAAAAAAAATACGCATCGTGCTGTGCTGTTTGTGTTTGCTTGAGTGCATTCGCGCGCTCTCGCTTTCTCCACTTTACAATTTTTTTGTTATTATTTATCTATTCCTGAGAGTTTATCTTATTTTTTATTTGTTTATTTAAATGAAGTCGACCAGTTGCCTGCCCTTCCTTCCATTATCCGTCACCGAGACAAACTGAACAAAGTTCTGAGGTCGACCTTGTAAAGATAAGGATTCAGGTCTGTCTGCTGTTTACCATTGGTCCTGCGCGCACTGCCCTTCTCTCCACATTTATGTGTTTGTTTGTTTGTCTATCTAATCTTTTGGGTTTTTATTTCTAATGAGGTCGACCAGTTGTCTATTTATTATTTTTTTTACTACGCATCAAGCTGCGCTGCTTGTCTTTGCTCCTGTGTGCTCGCGCACTCTCGCCTTTTCCACTTATTTTTATTTTTGATTTATTTTTGATTTATTATATCAATTTAAAAAAAATACGCATCGTGCTGTGCTGTTTGTGTTTGCTTGAGTGCATTCGCGCGCTCTCGCTTTCTCCACTTTACAATTTTTTTGTTATTATTTATCTATTCCTGAAAGTTTATCTTATTTTTTATTTGTTTATTTAAATGAAGTCGACCAGTTGCCTGCCCTTCTTTCCATTATCCGTCACCGAGACAAACTGAACAAAGTTCTGAGGTCGACCTTGTAAAGATAAGGATTCAGGTCTGTCTGCTGTTTACCTTTGCTCCTGCGCGCACTGCCCTTCTCTCCACATTTATGTGTTTGTTTGTTTGTCTATATAATCTTTTGGGTTTTTATTTCTAATGAGGTCGACCAGTTGTCTATTTATTATTTTTTTCACTACGCATCAAGCTGCGCTGCTTGTGTTTGCTCCTGTGTGCTCGCGCACTCTCGCCTTTTCCACTTATTTTTATTTTTGATTTATTTTTGATTTATTTTGTCAATTTTAAAAAAAAAATACGCATCGTGCTGTGCTGTTTGTGTTTGCTTGAGTGCATTCGCACGCTCTCGCTTTCTCCACTTTACAATTTTTTTGTTATTATTTATCTATTCCTGAGAGTTTATCTTATTTTTTATTTGTTTATTTAAATGAAGTCGACCAGTTGCCTGCCCTTCCTTCCATTATCCGTCACCGAGACAAACTGAACAAAGTTCTGAGGTCGACCTTGTAAAGATAAGGATTCAGGTCTGTCTTCTGTTTACCTTTGCTCCTGCGCGCACTGCCCTTCTCTCCACATTTATGTGTTTGTTTGTTTGTCTATCTAATCTTTTGGGTTTTTATTTCTAATGAGGTCGACCAGTTGTCTATTTATTATTTTTTTTACTACGCATCAAGCTGCGCTGCTTGTCTTTGCTCCTGTGTGTTCGCGCACTCTCGCCTTTTCCACTTATTTTTATTTTTGATTTATTTTTGATTTATTTTGTCAATTTTAAAAGAAATACGCATCGTGCTGTGCTGTTTGTGTTTGCTTGAGTGCATTCGCGCGCTCTCGCTTTCTCCTCTTTCCAATTTTTTTTGTTATTATTTTTCTATTCCTGAGAGTTTATCTTATTTTTTATTTGTTTATTTAAATGAAGTCGACCAGTTGCCTGCCCTTCCTTCCATTATCCGTCACCGAGACAAACTGAACAAAGTTCTGAGGTCGACCTTGTAAAGATAAGGATTCAGGTCTGTCTGCTGTTTACCTTTGCTCCTGCGCGCACTGCCCTTCTCTCCACATTTATGTGTTTGTTTGTTTGTCTATCTAATCTTTTGGGTTTTTATTTCTAATGAGGTCGACCAGTTGTCTATTTATTATTTTTTTTACTACGCATCAAGCTGCGCTGCTTGTCTTTGCTCCTGTGCGCTCGCGTACTCTCGCCTTTTCCACTTATTTTTATTTTTGATTTATTTTTGATTTATTTTGACAATTTTAAAAAAAATACGCATCGTGCTGTGCTGTTTGTGTTTGCTTGAGTGCATTCGCGCGCTCTCGCTTTCTCCACTTTACAATTTTTTTGTTATTATTTATCTATTCCTGAGAGTTTATCTTATTTTTTATTTGTTTATTTAAATGAAGTCGACCAGTTGCCTGCCCTTCCTTCCATTATCCGTCACCGAGACAAACTGAACAAAGTTCTGAGGTCGACCTTGTAAAGATAAGGATTCAGGTCTGTCTGCTGTTTACCTTTGCTCCTGCGCGCACTGCCCTTCTCTCCACATTTATGTGTTTGTTTGTTTGTCTATCTAATCTTTTGGGTTTTTATTCCTAATGAGGTCGACCAGTTGTCTATTTATTATTTTTTTTACTACGCATCAAGCTGCGCTGCTTGTCTTTGCTCCTGTGTGCTCGCGCACTCTCGCCTTTTCCACTTATTTTTATTTTTGATTTATTTTTGATTTATTTTGTCAATTTTAAAAAAAAAATACGCATCGTGCTGTGCTGTTTGTGTTTGCTTGAGTGCATTCGCGCGCTCTCGCTTTCTCCACTTTACAATTTTTTTGTTATTATTTATCTATTCCTGAGAGTTTATCTTATTTTTTATTTGTTTATTTAAATGAAGTCGACCAGTTGCCTGCCCTTCCTTCCATTATCCGTCACCGAGACAAACTGAACAAAGTTCTGAGGTCGACCTTGTAAAGATAAGGATTCAGGTCTGTCTGCTGTTTACCTTTTCTCCTGCGCGCACTGCCCTTCTCTCCACATTTATGTGTTTGTTTGTTTGTCTATCTAATCTTTTGGGTTTTTATTTCTAATGAGGTCGACCAGTTGTCTATTTATTATTTTTTTTACTACGCATCTAGCTGCGCTGCTTGTCTTTGCTCCTGTGTGTTCGCGCACTCTCGCCTTTTCCACTTATTTTTATTTTTGATTTATTTTTGATTTATTTTGTCAATTTTAAAAGAAATACGCATCGTGCTGTGCTGTTTGTGTTTGCTTGAGTGCATTCGCGCGCTCTCGCTTTCTCCTCTTTCCAATTTTTTTTTGTTATTATTTATCTATTCCTGAGAGTTTATCTTATTTTTTATTTGTTTATTTAAATGAAGTCGGCCAGTTGCCTGCCCTTCCTTCCATTATCCGTCACCGAGACAAACTGAACAAAGTTCTGAGGTCGACCTTGTAAAGATAAGGATTCAGGTCTGTCTGCTGTTTACCTTTGCTCCTGCGCGCACTGCCCTTCTCTCCACATTTATGTGTTTGTTTGTTTGTCTATCTAATCTTTTGGGTTTTTATTTCTAATGAGGTCGACCAGTTGTCTATGTATTATTTTTTTTACTACGCATGAAGCTGCGCTGCTTGTCTTTGCTCCTGTGTGCTCGCGCACTCTCGCCTTTTCCACTTATTTTTATTTTTGATTTATTTTTGATTTATTTTGTCAATTTAAAAAAAAATACGCATCGTGCTGTGCTGTTTGTGTTTGCTTGAGTGCATTCGCGCTCTCTCGCTTTCTCCACTTTACAATTTTTTTGTTATTATTTATCTATTCCTGAGAGTTTATCTTATTTTTTATTTGTTTATTTAAATGAAGTCGACCAGTTGCCTGCCCTTCCTTCCATTATCCGTCACCGAGACAAACTGAACAAAGTTCTGAGGACGACCTTGTAAAGATAAGGATTCAAGTCTGTCTGCTGTTTACCTTTTCTCCTGCGCGCACTGCCCTTCTCTCCACATTTATGTGTTTGTTTGTTTGTCTATCTAATCTTTTGGGTTTTTATTTCTAATGAGGTCGACCAATTGTCTATTTATTATTTTTTTTACAACGCATCAAGCTGCGCTGCTTGTCTTTGCTCCGGTGTGCTCGCGCACTCTCGCCTTTTCCACTTATTTTTATTTTTGATTTATTTTTGATTTATTTTGTCAATTTCAAAAAAAATACGCATCGTGCTGTGCTGTTTGTGTTTGCTTGAGTGCATTCGCGCGCTCTCGCTTTCTCCACTTTACAATTTTTTTGTTATTATTTATCTATTCCTGAGAGTTTATCTTATTTTTTATTTGTTTATTTAAATGAAGTCGACCAGTTGCCTGCCCTTCCTTCCATTATCCGTCACCGAGACAAACTGAACAAAGTTCTGAGGTCGACCTTGTAAAGAAGGATTCATGTCTGTCTGCTGTTTACCTTTAGTCCTGCGCGCACTGCACTTCTCTCCACATTTATGTGTTTGTTTGTTTGTCTATCTAATCTTTTGGGTTTTTATTTCTAATGAGGTCGACCAGTTGTCTATTTATTATTTTTTTTACTACGCATTAGCTACGCTGCTTGTCTTTGCTCCTGTGTGCTCGCGCACTCTCGCATTTTCCACTTATTTTTATTTTTGATTTATTTTGTCAATTTTTAAAAAAAATACGCATCGTGCTGTGCTGTTTGTGTTTGCTTGTGTGCATTCGCGCGCTCTCGCTTTCTCCACTTTACAATTTTTTGTTATTATTTATCTATTCCTGAGAGTTTAACTTATTTATATTTGTTTATTTAAATGAAGTCGACTAGTTGCCTGCCCTTCCTTCAATTATCTGTCACCGAGACAAACTGAACAAATTTCTGAGGTCGACAATGTAAAGATAAGGATTCAGGTCTGTCTGCTGTTTACATTTGCTCCTGCCCGCACTGCCCTTCTCTCCACATTTATGTGTTTGTTTGTTTGTCTATCAAATCTTTTGGGTTTTTATTTCTAATGAGGTCGACCAGTTGTCTATTTATTATTTTTTTTACTACACATCAAGCTGCGCTGCTTGTCTTTCCTCCTGTGTGCTCGCGCACTCTCGCCTTTTCCACTTATTTTTATTTTTGATTTATTTTTTATTTATTTTGTCAATTTCAAAAAAAAATACGCATCGTGCTGTGCTGTTTGTGTTTGCTTGAGTGCATTCGCGCGCTCTCGCTTTCTCCACTTTACAATTTTTTTGTTATTATTTATCTATTCCTGAGAGTTAATTTTATTTTTTATTTGTTTATTTAAATGAAGTCGACCAGTTGCCTGCCCTTCCTTCCATTATCCGTCACCGAGACAAACTGAACAAAGTTCTGAGGTCGACCTTGTAAAGATAAGGATTCAGGTCTGTCTGCTGTTTACCTTTGCTCCTGCGCGCACTGCCCTTCTCTCCACATTTATGTGTTTGTTTGTTTGTCTATCTAATCTTTTGGGTTTTTATTTCTATTGAGGTCGACCAGTTGTCTATTTATTATTTTTTTTACTACGCATCAAGCTGCGCTGCTTGTCTTTGCTCCTGTGTGCTCCCGCACTCTCGCCTTTTCCACTTAATTTTATTTTTGATTTATTTTTGATTTATATTGTCAATTTTAAAAAAAATACGCATCGTGCTGTGCTGTTTGTGTTTGCTTGAGTGCATTCGCGCGCTCTCGCTTTCTCCTCTTTCCAATATTTTTTGTTATTATTTATCTATTCCTGAGAGTTTATCTTATATTTATTTGTTTATTTAAATGAAGTCGACCAGTTGCCTGCCCTTCCTTCCATTATCCATCAGCGAGACAAACTGAACAAAGTTCTGAGGTCGACCTTGTAAAGATAAGGATTCAGGTCTGTCTGCTGTTTACCTTTGCTCCTGCGCGCACTGCACTTCTCTCCACATTTATGTCTTTGTTTGTTTGTCTGTCTAATCTTTTGGGTTTTTATTTCTAATGAGGTCGACCAGTTGTCTATTTATTATTTTTTTTATTACACATCAAGCTGCGCTGCTTGTCTTTGCTCCTGTGTGCTCGCGCACTCTCGCCTTTCCACTTATTTTTATTTTTGATTTATTTTTGATTTATTTTGTCAATTTTAAAAAAAATACGCATCGTGCTGTGCTGTTTGTGTTTGCTTGAGTGCATTCGCGCGCTCTCGCTTTCTCCACTTTACAATTTTTTTATTATTTATCTATTCCTGAGAGTTTATCTTATTTTTTATTTGTTTATTTAAATGAAGTCGACCAGTTGCCTGCCCTTCCTTCCATTATCCGTCACCGAGAAAAACTGAACAAAGTTCTGAGGTCGACCTTGTAAAGAAAAGGATTCAGGTCTCTCTGCTGTTTACCTTTGTTCCTGCGCGCACTGCCCTTCTCTCCACATTTATGTGTTTGTTTGTTTGTCTATCTAATCTTTTGGGTTTTTATTTCTAATGAGGTCGACCAGTTGTCTATTTATTATTTTTTTTACTACGCATCCAGCTGCGCTGCTTGTCTTTGCTCCTGTGTGCTCGCGCACTCTCGCCTTTTCCACTTATTTTTATTTTTGATTTATTTTTGATTTATTTTGTTAATTTTAAAAAAAATACGCATCGTGCTGTGCTGTTTGTGTTTGCTTGAGTGCATTCGCGCGCTCTCGCTTTCTCCACTTTACAATTTTTTTGTTATTATTTATCTATTCCTGAGAGTTTATCTTATTTTTTATTTGTTTATTTAAATGAAGTCGACCAGTTGCCTGCCCTTCCTTCCATTATCCGTCACCGAGACAAACTGAACAAAGTTCTGAGGTCGACCTTGTAAAGATAAGGATTCAGGTCTGTCTGCTGTTTACCTTTGCTCCTGCGCGCACTGCCCTTCTCTCCACATTTATGTGTTTGTTTGTTTGTCTATCTAATCTTTTGGGTTTTTATTTCTAATGAGGTCGACCAGTTGTCTATTTATTATTTTTTTTACTACGCATCAAGCTGCGCTGCTTGTCTTTGCTCCTGTGTGCTCGCGCACTCTCGCCTTTTCCACTTATTTTTATTTTTGATTTATTTTTGATTTATTTTGTCAATTTTAAAAAAAAAATACGCATCGTGCTGTGCTGTTTGTGTTTGCTTGAGTGCATTCGCGCGCTCTCGCTTTCTCCACTTTACAATTTTTTTGTTATTATTTATCTATTCCTGAGAGTTTATCTTATTTTTTATTTGTTTATTTAAATGAAGTCGACCAGTTGCCTGCCCTTCCTTCCATTATCCGTCACCGAGACAAACTGAACAAAGTTCTGAGGTCGACCTTGTAAAGATAAGGATTCAGGTCTGTCTGCTGTTTACCTTTTCTCCTGCGCGCACTGCCCTTCTCTCCACATTTATGTGTTTGTTTGTTTGTCTATCTAATCTTTTGGGTTTTTATTTCTAATGAGGTCGACCAGTTGTCTATTTATTATTTTTTTTACTACGCATCAAGCTGCGCTGCTTGTCTTTGCTCCTGTGTGTTCGCGCACTCTCGCCTTTTCCACTTATTTTTATTTTTGATTTATTTTTGATTTATTTTGTCAATTTTAAAAGAAATACGCATCGTGCTGTGCTGTTTGTGTTTGCTTGAGTGCATTCGCGCGCTCTCGCTTTCTCCTCTTTCCAATTTTTTTTTGTTATTATTTATCTATTCCTGAGAGTTTATCTTATTTTTTATTTGTTTATTTAAATGAAGTCGACCAGTTGCCTGCCCTTCCTTCCATTATCCGTCACCGAGACAAACTGAACAAAGTTCTGAGGTCGACCTTGTAAAGATAAGGATTCAGGTCTGTCTGCTGTTTACCTTTGCTCCTGCGCGCACTGCCCTTCTCTCCACATTTATGTGTTTGTTTGTTTGTCTATCTAATCTTTTGGGTTTTTATTTCTAATGAGGTCGACCAGTTGTCTATGTATTATTTTTTTTACTACGCATGAAGCTGCGCTGCTTGTCTTTGCTCCTGTGTGCTCGCGCACTCTCGCCTTTTCC
This sequence comes from Perognathus longimembris pacificus, assembly GCF_023159225.1. Lineage (NCBI taxonomy): Eukaryota > Metazoa > Chordata > Mammalia > Rodentia > Heteromyidae > Perognathus > Perognathus longimembris. The sequence continues at coordinate 23,746 of NW_025960097.1, read as the reverse complement.
ACTTATTTTTATTTTTGATTTATTTTTGATTTATTTTGTCAATTTAAAAAAAAATACGCATCGTGCTGTGCTGTTTGTGTTTGCTTGAGTGCATTCGCGCTCTCTCGCTTTCTCCACTTTACAATTTTTTTGTTATTATTTATCTATTCCTGAGAGTTTATCTTATTTTTTATTTGTTTATTTAAATGAAGTCGACCAGTTGCCTGCCCTTCCTTCCATTATCCGTCACCGAGACAAACTGAACAAAGTTCTGAGGACGACCTTGTAAAGATAAGGATTCAAGTCTGTCTGCTGTTTACCTTTTCTCCTGCGCGCACTGCCCTTCTCTCCACATTTATGTGTTTGTTTGTTTGTCTATCTAATCTTTTGGGTTTTTATTTCTAATGAGGTCGACCAATTGTCTATTTATTATTTTTTTTACAACGCATCAAGCTGCGCTGCTTGTCTTTGCTCCGGTGTGCTCGCGCACTCTCGCCTTTTCCACTTATTTTTATTTTTGATTTATTTTTGATTTATTTTGTCAATTTCAAAAAAAATACGCATCGTGCTGTGCTGTTTGTGTTTGCTTGAGTGCATTCGCGCGCTCTCGCTTTCTCCACTTTACAATTTTTTTGTTATTATTTATCTATTCCTGAGAGTTTATCTTATTTTTTATTTGTTTATTTAAATGAAGTCGACCAGTTGCCTGCCCTTCCTTCCATTATCCGTCACCGAGACAAACTGAACAAAGTTCTGAGGTCGACCTTGTAAAGAAGGATTCATGTCTGTCTGCTGTTTACCTTTAGTCCTGCGCGCACTGCACTTCTCTCCACATTTATGTGTTTGTTTGTTTGTCTATCTAATCTTTTGGGTTTTTATTTCTAATGAGGTCGACCAGTTGTCTATTTATTATTTTTTTTACTACGCATTAGCTACGCTGCTTGTCTTTGCTCCTGTGTGCTCGCGCACTCTCGCATTTTCCACTTATTTTTATTTTTGATTTATTTTGTCAATTTTTAAAAAAAATACGCATCGTGCTGTGCTGTTTGTGTTTGCTTGTGTGCATTCGCGCGCTCTCGCTTTCTCCACTTTACAATTTTTTGTTATTATTTATCTATTCCTGAGAGTTTAACTTATTTATATTTGTTTATTTAAATGAAGTCGACTAGTTGCCTGCCCTTCCTTCAATTATCTGTCACCGAGACAAACTGAACAAATTTCTGAGGTCGACAATGTAAAGATAAGGATTCAGGTCTGTCTGCTGTTTACATTTGCTCCTGCCCGCACTGCCCTTCTCTCCACATTTATGTGTTTGTTTGTTTGTCTATCAAATCTTTTGGGTTTTTATTTCTAATGAGGTCGACCAGTTGTCTATTTATTATTTTTTTTACTACACATCAAGCTGCGCTGCTTGTCTTTCCTCCTGTGTGCTCGCGCACTCTCGCCTTTTCCACTTATTTTTATTTTTGATTTATTTTTTATTTATTTTGTCAATTTCAAAAAAAAATACGCATCGTGCTGTGCTGTTTGTGTTTGCTTGAGTGCATTCGCGCGCTCTCGCTTTCTCCACTTTACAATTTTTTTGTTATTATTTATCTATTCCTGAGAGTTAATTTTATTTTTTATTTGTTTATTTAAATGAAGTCGACCAGTTGCCTGCCCTTCCTTCCATTATCCGTCACCGAGACAAACTGAACAAAGTTCTGAGGTCGACCTTGTAAAGATAAGGATTCAGGTCTGTCTGCTGTTTACCTTTGCTCCTGCGCGCACTGCCCTTCTCTCCACATTTATGTGTTTGTTTGTTTGTCTATCTAATCTTTTGGGTTTTTATTTCTAATGAGGTCGACCAGTTGTCTATTTATTATTTTTTTTACTACGCATCAAGCTGCGCTGCTTGTCTTTGCTCCTGTGTGCTCGCGCACTCTCGCCTTTTCCACTTATTTTTATTTTTGATTTATTTTTGATTTATTTGTCAATTTTAAAAAAAATACGCATCGTGCTGTGCTGTTTGTGTTTGCTTGAGTGCATTCGCGCGCTCTCGCTTTCTCCACTTTACAATTTTTTTGTTATTATTTATCTATTCCTGAGAGTTTATCTTATTTTTTATTTGTTTATTTAAATGAAGTCGACCAGTTGCCTGCCCTTCCTTCCATTATCCGTCACCGAGACAAACTGAACAAAGTTCTGAGGTCGACCTTGTAAAGATAAGGATTCAGGTCTGTCTGCTGTTTACCTTTGCTCCTGCGCGCACTGCCCTTCTCTCCACATTTATGTGTTTGTTTGTTTGTCTATCTAATCTTTTGGGTTTTTATTTCTAATGAGGTCGACCAGTTGTCTATTTATTATTTTTTTTACTACGCATCAAGCTGCGCTGCTTGTCTTTGCTCCTGTGTGCTCGCGCACTCTCGCCTTTTCCACTTATTTTTATTTTTGATTTATTTTTGATTTATTTTGTCAATTTTAAAAAAAATACGCATCGTGCTGTGCTGTTTGTGTTTGCTTGAGTGCATTCGCGCGCTCTCGCTTTCTCCACTTTACAATTTTTTTGTTATTATTTATCTATTCCTGAGAGTTTATCTTATTTTTTATTTGTTTATTTAAATGAAGTCGACCAGTTGCCTGCCCTTCCTTCCATTATCCGTCACCGAGACAAACTGAACAAAGTTCTGAGGTCGACCTTGTAAAGATAAGGATTCAGGTCTGTCTGCTGTTTACCTTTGTCCTGCGCGCACTGCCCTTCTCTCCACATTTATGTGTTTGTTTGTTTGTCTATCTAATCTTTTGGGTTTTTATTTCTAATGAGGTCGACCAGTTGTCTATTTATTATTTTTTTTACTACGCATCAAGCTGCGCTGCTTGTCTTTGCTCCTGTGTGCTCGCGCACTCTCGCCTTTTCCACTTATTTTTATTTTTGATTTATTTTTGATTTATTTTGTCAATTTTAAAAAAAATACGCATCGTGCTGTGCTGTTTGTGTTTGCTTGAGTGCATTCGCGCGCTCTCGCTTTCTCCACTTTACAATTTTTTTGTTATTATTTATCTATTCCTGAGAGTTTATCTTATTTTTTATTTGTTTATTTAAATGAAGTCGACCAGTTGCCTGCCCTTCTTCCATTATCCGTCACCGAGACAAACTGAACAAAGTTCTGAGGTCGACCTTGTAAAGATAAGGATTCAGGTCTGTCTGCTGTTTACCTTTGCTCCTGCGCGCACTGCCCTTCTCTCCACATTTATGTGTTTGTTTGTTTGTCTATATAATCTTTTGGGTTTTTATTTCTAATGAGGTCGACCAGTTGTCTATTTATTATTTTTTTTACTACGCATCAAGCTGCGCTGCTTGTCTTTGCTCCTGTGTGCTCGCGCACTCTCGCCTTTTCCACTTATTTTTATTTTTGATTTATTTTTGATTTATTTTGTCAATTTTAAAAAAAAAATACGCATCGTGCTGTGCTGTTTGTGTTTGCTTGAGTGCATTCGCGCGCTCTCGCTTTCTCCACTTTACAATTTTTTTGTTATTATTTATCTATTCCTGAGAGTTTATCTTATTTTTTATTTGTTTATTTAAATGAAGTCGACCAGTTGCCTGCCCTTCCTTCCATTATCCGTCACCGAGACAAACTGAACAAAGTTCTGAGGTCGACCTTGTAAAGATAAGGATTCAGGTCTGTCTGCTGTTTACCTTTGCTCCTGCGCGCACTGCCCTTCTCTCCACATTTATGTGTTTGTTTGTTTGTCTATCTAATCTTTTGGGTTTTTATTTCTAATGAGGTCGACCAGTTGTCTATTTATTATTTTTTTTACTACGCATCAAGCTGCGCTGCTTGTCTTTGCTCCTGTGTGTCGCGCACTCTCGCCTTTTCCACTTATTTTTATTTTTGATTTATTTTTGATTTATTTTGTCAATTTTAAAAAAATACGCATCGTGCTGTGCTGTTTGTGTTTGCTTGAGTGCATTCGCGCGCTCTCGCTTTCTCCACTTTACAATTTTTTTGTTATTATTTATCTATTCCTGAGAGTTTATCTTATTTTTTATTTGTTTATTTAAATGAAGTCGACCAGTTGCCTGCCCTTCCTTCCATTATCCGTCACCGAGACAAACTGAACAAAGTTCTGAGGTCGACCTTGTAAAGATAAGGATTCAGGTCTGTCTGCTGTTTACCTTTGCTCCTGCGCGCACTGCCCTTCTCTCCACATTTATGTGTTTGTTTGTTTGTCTATCTAATCTTTTGGGTTTTTATTTCTAATGAGGTCGACCAGTTGTCTATTTATTATTTTTTTTACTACGCATCAAGCTGCGCTGCTTGTCTTTGCTCCTGTGTGCTCGCGCACTCTCGCCTTTTCCACTTATTTTTATTTTTGATTTATTTTTGATTTATTTTGTCAATTTTAAAAAAAATACGCATCGTGCTGTGCTGTTTGTGTTTGCTTGAGTGCATTCGCGCGCTCTCGCTTTCTCCACTTTACAATTTTTTTGTTATTATTTATCTATTCCTGAGAGTTTATCTTATTTTTTATTTGTTTATTTAAATGAAGTCGACCAGTTGCCTGCCCTTCCTTCCATTATCCGTCACCGAGACAAACTGAACAAAGTTCTGAGGTCGACCTTGTAAAGATAAGGATTCAGGTCTGTCTGCTGTTTACCTTTGCTCCTGCGCGCACTGCCCTTCTCTCCACATTTATGTGTTTGTTTGTTTGTCTATCTAATCTTTTGGGTTTTTATTTCTAATGAGGTCGACCAGTTGTCTATTTATTATTTTTTTTACTACGCATCAAGCTGCGCTGCTTGTCTTTGCTCCTGTGTGCTCGCGCACTCTCGCCTTTTCCACTTATTTTTATTTTTGATTTATTTTTGATTTATTTTGTCAATTTTAAAAAAAATACGCATCGTGCTGTGCTGTTTGTGTTTGCTTGAGTGCATTCGCGCGCTCTCGCTTTCTCCACTTTACAATTTTTTTGTTATTATTTATCTATTCCTGAGAGTTTATCTTATTTTTTATTTGTTTATTTAAATGAAGTCGACCAGTTGCCTGCCCTTCCTTCCATTATCCGTCACCGAGACAAACTGAACAAAGTTCTGAGGTCGACCTTGTAAAGATAAGGATTCAGGTCTGTCTGCTGTTTACCTTTTCTCCTGCGCGCACTGCCCTTCTCTCCACATTTATGTGTTTGTTTGTTTGTCTATCTAATCTTTTGGGTTTTTATTTCTAATGAGGTCGACCAGTTGTCTATTTATTATTTTTTTTACTACGCATCAAGCTGCGCTGCTTGTCTTTGCTCCTGTGTGTTCGCGCACTCTCGCCTTTTCCACTTATTTTTATTTTTGATTTATTTTTGATTTATTTTGTCAATTTTAAAAAAAATACGCATCGTGCTGTGCTGTTTGTGTTTGCTTGAGTGCATTCGCGCGCTCTCGCTTTCTCCACTTTACAATTTTTTTTTGTTATTATTTATCTATTCCTGAGAGTTTATCTTATTTTTTATTTGTTTATTTAAATGAAGTCGACCAGTTGCCTGCCCTTCCTTCCATTATCCGTCACCGAGACAAACTGAACAAAGTTCTGAGGTCGACCTTGTAAAGATAAGGATTCAGGTCTGTCTGCTGTTTACCTTTGCTCCTGCGCGCACTGCCCTTCTCTCCACATTTATGTGTTTGTTTGTTTGTCTATCTAATCTTTTGGGTTTTTATTTCTAATGAGGTCGACCAGTTGTCTATTTATTATTTTTTTTACTACGCATCAAGCTGCGCTGCTTGTCTTTGCTCCTGTGTGCTCGCGCACTCTCGCCTTTTCCACTTATTTTTATTTTTGATTTATTTTTGATTTATTTTGTCAATTTAAAAAAAAATACGCATCGTGCTGTGCTGTTTGTGTTTGCTTGAGTGCATTCGCGCGCTCTCGCTTTCTCCACTTTACAATTTTTTTGTTATTATTTATCTATTCCTGAGAGTTTATCTTATTTTTTATTTGTTTATTTAAATGAAGTCGACCAGTTGCCTGCCCTTCCTTCCATTATCCGTCACCGAGACAAACTGAACAAAGTTCTGAGGTCGACCTTGTAAAGATAAGGATTCAGGTCTGTCTGCTGTTTACCTTTGCTCCTGCGCGCACTGCCCTTCTCTCCACATTTATGTGTTTGTTTGTTTGTCTATCTAATCTTTTGGGTTTTTATTTCTAATGAGGTCGACCAGTTGTCTATTTATTATTTTTTTTACTACGCATCAAGCTGCGCTGCTTGTCTTTGCTCCTGTGTGCTCGCGCACTCTCGCCTTTTCCACTTATTTTTATTTTTGATTTATTTTTGATTTATTTTGTCAATTTAAAAAAAATACGCATCGTGCTGTGCTGTTTGTGTTTGCTTGAGTGCATTCGCGCGCTCTCGCTTTCTCCACTTTACAATTTTTTTGTTATTATTTATCTATTCCTGAGAGTTTATCTTATTTTTTATTTGTTTATTTAAATGAAGTCGACCAGTTGCCTGCCCTTCCTTCCATTATCCGTCACCGAGACAAACTGAACAAAGTTCTGAGGTCGACCTTGTAAAGAAGGATTCAGGTCTGTCTGCTGTTTACCTTTAGTCCTGCGCGCACTGCACTTCTCTCCACATTTATGTGTTTGTTTGTTTGTCTATCTAATCTTTTGGGTTTTTATTTCTAATGAGGTCGACCAGTTGTCTATTTATTATTTTTTTTACTACGCATTAGCTGCGCTGCTTGTCTTTGCTCCTGTGTGCTCGCGCACTCTCGCATTTTCCACTTATTTTTATTTTTGATTTATTTTGTCAATTTTTAAAAAAAATACGCATCGTGCTGTGCTGTTTGTGTTTGCTTGTGTGCATTCGCGCGCTCTCGCTTTCTCCACTTTACAATTTTTTGTTATTATTTATCTATTCCTGAGAGTTTAACTTATTTATATTTGTTTATTTAAATGAAGTCGACCAGTTGCCTGCCCTTCCTTCCATTATCTGTCACCGAGACAAACTGAACAAAGTTCTGAGGTCGACAATGTAAAGATAAGGATTCAGGTCTGTCTGCTGTTTACATTTGCTCCTGCCCGCACTGCCCTTCTCTCCACATTTATGTGTTTGTTTGTTTGTCTATCAAATCTTTTGGGTTTTTATTTCTAATGAGGTCGACCAGTTGTCTATTTATTATTTTTTTTACTACACATCAAGCTGCGCTGCTTGTCTTTCCTCCTGTGTGCTCGCGCACTCTCGCCTTTTCCACTTATTTTTATTTTTGATTTATTTTTTATTTATTTTGTCAATTTCAAAAAAAAATACGCATCGTGCTGTGCTGTTTGTGTTTGCTTGAGTGCATTCGCGCGCTCTCGCTTTCTCCACTTTACAATTTTTTTGTTATTATTTATCTATTCCTGAGAGTTAATTTATTTTTTATTTGTTTATTTAAATGAAGTCGACCAGTTGCCTGCCCTTCCTTCCATTATCCGTCACCGAGACAAACTGAACAAAGTTCTGAGGTCGACCTTGTAAAGATAAGGATTCAGGTCTGTCTGCTGTTTACCTTTGCTCCTGCGCGCACTGCCCTTCTCTCCACATTTATGTGTTTGTTTGTTTGTCTATCTAATCTTTTGGGTTTTTATTTCTAATGAGGTCGACCAGTTGTCTATTTATTATTTTTTTTACTACGCATCAAGCTGCGCTGCTTGTCTTTGCTCCTGTGTGCTCGCGCACTCTCGCCTTTTCCACTTATTTTTATTTTTGATTTATTTTTGATTTATTTTGTCAATTTTAAAAAAAATACGCATCGTGCTGTGCTGTTTGTGTTTGCTTGAGTGCATTCGCGCGCTCTCGCTTTCTCCACTTTACAATTTTTTTGTTATTATTTATCTATTCCTGAGAGTTTATCTTATTTTTTATTTGTTTATTTAAATGAAGTCGACCAGTTGCCTGCCCTTCCTTCCATTATCCGTCACCGAGACAAACTGAACAAAGTTCTGAGGTCGACCTTGTAAAGATAAGGATTCAGGTCTGTCTGCTGTTTACCTTTGCTCCTGCGCGCACTGCCCTTCTCTCCACATTTATGTGTTTGTTTGTTTGTCTATCTAATCTTTTGGGTTTTTATTTCTAATGAGGTCGACCAGTTGTCTATTTATTATTTTTTTTACTACGCATCAAGCTGCGCTGCTTGTCTTTGCTCCTGTGTGCTCGCGCACTCTCGCCTTTTCCACTTATTTTTATTTTTGATTTATTTTTGATTTATTTTGTCAATTTTAAAAAAAATACGCATCGTGCTGTGCTGTTTGTGTTTGCTTGAGTGCATTCGCGCGCTCTCGCTTTCTCCACTTTACAATTTTTTTTTATTATTTATCTATTCCTGAGAGTTTATCTTATTTTTTATTTGTTTATTTAAATGAAGTCGACCAGTTGCCTGCCCTTCCTTCCATTATCCGTCACCGAGACAAACTGAACAAAGTTCTGAGGTCGACCTTGTAAAGATAAGGATTCAGGTCTGTCTGCTGTTTACCTTTGCTCCTGCGCGCACTGCCCTTCTCTCCACATTTATGTGTTTGTTTGTTTGTCTATCTAATCTTTTGGGTTTTTATTTCTAATGAGGTCGACCAGTTGTCTATTTATTATTTTTTTTACTACGCATCAAGCTGCGCTGCTTGTCTTTGCTCCTGTGTGCTCGCGCACTCTCGCCTTTTCCACTTATTTTTATTTTTGATTTATTTTTGATTTATTTTGAATTTTAAAAAAAATACGCATCGTGCTGTGCTGTTTGTGTTTGCTTGAGTGCATTCGCGCGCTCTCGCTTTCTCCACTTTACAATTTTTTTGTTATTATTTATCTATTCCTGAGAGTTTATCTTATTTTTTATTTGTTTATTTAAATGAAGTCGACCAGTTGCCTGCCCTTCCTTCCATTATCCGTCACCGAGACAAACTGAACAAAGTTCTGAGGTCGACCTTGTAAAGATAAGGATTCAGGTCTGTCTGCTGTTTACCTTTGCTCCTGCGCGCACTGCCCTTCTCTCCACATTTATGTGTTTGTTTGTTTGTCTATCTAATCTTTTGGGTTTTTATTTCTAATGAGGTCGACCAGTTGTCTATTTATTATTTTTTTTACTACGCATCAAGCTGCGCTGCTTGTCTTTGCTCCTGTGTGCTCGCGCACTCTCGCCTTTTCCACTTATTTTTATTTTTGATTTATTTTTGATTTATTTTGTCAATTTTAAAAAAAAAATACGCATCGTGCTGTGCTGTTTGTGTTTGCTTGAGTGCATTCGCGCGCTCTCGCTTTCTCCACTTTACAATTTTTTTGTTATTATTTATCTATTCCTGAGAGTTTATCTTATTTTTTATTTGTTTATTTAAATGAAGTCGACCAGTTGCCTGCCCTTCCTTCCATTATCCGTCACCGAGACAAACTGAACAAAGTTCTGAGGTCGACCTTGTAAAGATAAGGATTCAGGTCTGTCTGCTGTTTACCTTTTCTCCTGCGCGCACTGCCCTTCTCTCCACATTTATGTGTTTGTTTGTTTGTCTATCTAATCTTTTGGGTTTTTATTTCTAATGAGGTCGACCAGTTGTCTATTTATTATTTTTTTTACTACGCATCAAGCTGCGCTGCTTGTCTTTGCTCCTGTGTGTTCGCGCACTCTCGCCTTTTCCACTTATTTTTATTTTTGATTTATTTTTGATTTATTTTGTCAATTTTAAAAGAAATACGCATCGTGCTGTGCTGTTTGTGTTTGCTTGAGTGCATTCGCGCGCTCTCGCTTTCTCCTCTTTCCAATTTTTTTTTGTTATTATTTATCTATTCCTGAGAGTTTATCTTATTTTTTATTTGTTTATTTAAATGAAGTCGACCAGTTGCCTGCCCTTCCTTCCATTATCCGTCACCGAGACAAACTGAACAAAGTTCTGAGGTCGACCTTGTAAAGATAAGGATTCAGGTCTGTCTGCTGTTTACCTTTGCTCCTGCGCGCACTGCCCTTCTCTCCACATTTATGTGTTTGTTTGTTTGTCTATCTAATCTTTTGGGTTTTTATTTCTAATGAGGTCGACCAGTTGTCTATGTATTATTTTTTTTACTACGCATGAAGCTGCGCTGCTTGTCTTTGCTCCTGTGTGCTCGCGCACTCTCGCCTTTTCCACTTATTTTTATTTTTGATTTATTTTTGATTTATTTTGTCAATTTAAAAAAAAATACGCATCGTGCTGTGCTGTTTGTGTTTGCTTGAGTGCATTCGCGCTCTCTCGCTTTCTCCACTTTACAATTTTTTTGTTATTATTTATCTATTCCTGAGAGTTTATCTTATTTTTTATTTGTTTATTTAAATGAAGTCGACCAGTTGCCTGCCCTTCCTTCCATTATCCGTCACCGAGACAAACTGAACAAAGTTCTGAGGACGACCTTGTAAAGATAAGGATTCAAGTCTGTCTGCTGTTTACCTTTTCTCCTGCGCGCACTGCCCTTCTCTCCACATTTATGTGTTTGTTTGTTTGTCTATCTAATCTTTTGGGTTTTTATTTCTAATGAGGTCGACCAATTGTCTATTTATTATTTTTTTTACAACGCATCAAGCTGCGCTGCTTGTCTTTGCTCCGGTGTGCTCGCGCACTCTCGCCTTTTCCACTTATTTTTATTTTTGATTTATTTTTGATTTATTTTGTCAATTTCAAAAAAAATACGCATCGTGCTGTGCTGTTTGTGTTTGCTTGAGTGCATTCGCGCGCTCTCGCTTTCTCCACTTTACAATTTTTTTGTTATTATTTATCTATTCCTGAGAGTTTATCTTATTTTTTATTTGTTTATTTAAATGAAGTCGACCAGTTGCCTGCCCTTCCTTCCATTATCCGTCACCGAGACAAACTGAACAAAGTTCTGAGGTCGACCTTGTAAAGAAGGATTCATGTCTGTCTGCTGTTTACCTTTAGTCCTGCGCGCACTGCACTTCTCTCCACATTTATGTGTTTGTTTGTTTGTCTATCTAATCTTTTGGGTTTTTATTTCTAATGAGGTCGACCAGTTGTCTATTTATTATTTTTTTTACTACGCATTAGCTACGCTGCTTGTCTTTGCTCCTGTGTGCTCGCGCACTCTCGCATTTTCCACTTATTTTTATTTTTGATTTATTTTGTCAATTTTTAAAAAAAATACGCATCGTGCTGTGCTGTTTGTGTTTGCTTGTGTGCATTCGCGCGCTCTCGCTTTCTCCACTTTACAATTTTTTGTTATTATTTATCTATTCCTGAGAGTTTAACTTATTTATATTTGTTTATTTAAATGAAGTCGACTAGTTGCCTGCCCTTCCTTCAATTATCTGTCACCGAGACAAACTGAACAAATTTCTGAGGTCGACAATGTAAAGATAAGGATTCAGGTCTGTCTGCTGTTTACATTTGCTCCTGCCCGCACTGCCCTTCTCTCCACATTTATGTGTTTGTTTGTTTGTCTATCAAATCTTTTGGGTTTTTATTTCTAATGAGGTCGACCAGTTGTCTATTTATTATTTTTTTTACTACACATCAAGCTGCGCTGCTTGTCTTTCCTCCTGTGTGCTCGCGCACTCTCGCCTTTTCCACTTATTTTTATTTTTGATTTATTTTTTATTTATTTTGTCAATTTCAAAAAAAAATACGCATCGTGCTGTGCTGTTTGTGTTTGCTTGAGTGCATTCGCGCGCTCTCGCTTTCTCCACTTTACAATTTTTTTGTTATTATTTATCTATTCCTGAGAGTTAATTTTATTTTTTATTTGTTTATTTAAATGAAGTCGACCAGTTGCCTGCCCTTCCTTCCATTATCCGTCACCGAGACAAACTGAACAAAGTTCTGAGGTCGACCTTGTAAAGATAAGGATTCAGGTCTGTCTGCTGTTTACCTTTGCTCCTGTGCGCACTGCCCTTCTCTCCACATTTATGTGTTTGTTTGTTTGTCTATCTAATCTTTTGGGTTTTTATTTCTAATGAGGTCGACCAGTTGTCTATTTATTATTTTTTTTACTACGCATCAAGCTGCGCTGCTTGTCTTTGCTCCTGTGTGCTCGCGCACTCTCGCCTTTTCCACTTATTTTTATTTTTGATTTATTTTTGATTTATTTTGTCAATTTTAAAAAAAATACGCATCGTGCTGTGCTGTTTGTGTTTGCTTGAGTGCATTCGCGCGCTCTCGCTTTCTCCACTTTACAATTTTTTTGTTATTATTTATCTATTCCTGAGAGTTTATCTTATTTTTTATTTGTTTATTTAAATGAAGTCGACCAGTTGCCTGCCCTTCCTTCCATTATCCGTCACCGAGACAAACTGAACAAAGTTCTGAGGTCGACCTTGTAAAGATAAGGATTCAGGTCTGTCTGCTGTTTACCTTTGCTCCTGCGCGCACTGCCCTTCTCTCCACATTTATGTGTTTGTTTGTTTGTCTATCTAATCTTTTGGGTTTTTATTTCTAATGAGGTCGACCAGTTGTCTATTTATTATTTTTTTTACTACGCATCAAGCTGCGCTGCTTGTCTTTGCTCCTGTGTGCTCGCGCACTCTCGCCTTTTCCACTTATTTTTATTTTTGATTTATTTTTGATTTATTTTGTCAATTTTAAAAAAAATACGCATCGTGCTGTGCTGTTTGTGTTTGCTTGAGTGCATTCGCGCGCTCTCGCTTTCTCCACTTTACAATTTTTTTGTTATTATTTATCTATTCCTGAGAGTTTATCTTATTTTTTATTTGTTTATTTAAATGAAGTCGACCAGTTGCCTGCCCTTCCTTCCATTATCCGTCACCGAGACAAACTGAACAAAGTTCTGAGGTCGACCTTGTAAAGATAAGGATTCAGGTCTGTCTGCTGTTTACCTTTGCTCCTGCGCGCACTGCCCTTCTCTCCACATTTATGTGTTTGTTTGTTTGTCTATCTAATCTTTTGGGTTTTTATTTCTAATGAGGTCGACCAGTTGTCTATTTATTATTTTTTTTACTACGCATCAAGCTGCGCTGCTTGTCTTTGCTCCTGTGTGCTCGCGCACTCTCGCCTTTTCCACTTATTTTTATTTTTGATTTATTTTTGATTTATTTTGTCAATTTTAAAAAAAAATACGCATCGTGCTGTGCTGTTTGTGTTTGCTTGAGTGCATTCGCGCGCTCTCGCTTTCTCCACTTTACAATTTTTTTGTTATTATTTATCTATTCCTGAGAGTTTATCTTATTTTTTATTTGTTTATTTAAATGAAGTCGACCAGTTGCCTGCCCTTCCTTCCATTATCCGTCACCGAGACAAACTGAACAAAGTTCTGAGGTCGACCTTGTAAAGATAAGGATTCAGGTCTGTCTGCTGTTTACCTTTGCTCCTGCGCGCACTGCCCTTCTCTCCACATTTATGTGTTTGTTTGTTTGTCTATCTAATCTTTTGGGTTTTTATTTCTAATGAGGTCGACCAGTTGTCTATTTATTATTTTTTTTACTACGCATCAAGCTGCGCTGCTTGTCTTTGCTCCTGTGTGCTCGCGCACTCTCGCCTTTTCCACTTATTTTTATTTTTGATTTATTTTTGATTTATTTTGTCAATTTAAAAAAAAAATACGCATCGTGCTGTGCTGTTTGTGTTTGCTTGAGTGCATTCGCGCGCTCTCGCTTTCTCCACTTTACAATTTTTTTGTTATTATTTATCTATTCCTGAGAGTTTATCTTATTTTTTATTTGTTTATTTAAATGAAGTCGACCAGTTGCCTGCCCTTCCTTCCATTATCCGTCACCGAGACAAACTGAACAAAGTTCTGAGGTCGACCTTGTAAAGATAAGGATTCAGGTCTGTCTGCTGTTTACCTTTGCTCCTGCGCGCACTGCCCTTCTCTCCACATTTATGTGTTTGTTTGTTTGTCTATCTAATCTTTTGGGTTTTTATTTCTAATGAGGTCGACCAGTTGTCTATTTATTATTTTTTTTACTACGCATCAAGCTGCGCTGCTTGTCTTTGCTCCTGTGTGCTCGCGCACTCTCGCCTTTTCCACTTATTTTTATTTTTGATTTATTTTTGATTTATTTTGTCAATTTTAAAAAAAAATACGCATCGTGCTGTGCTGTTTGTGTTTGCTTGAGTGCATTCGCGCGCTCTCGCTTTCTCCACTTTACAATTTTTTTGTTATTATTTATCTATTCCTGAGAGTTTATCTTATTTTTTATTTGTTTATTTAAATGAAGTCGACCAGTTGCCTGCCCTTCCTTCCATTATCCGTCACCGAGACAAACTGAACAAAGTTCTGAGGTCGACCTTGTAAAGATAAGGATTCAGGTCTGTCTGCTGTTTACCTTTGCTCCTGCGCGCACTGCCCTTCTCTCCACATTTATGTGTTTGTTTGTTTGTCTATCTAATCTTTTGGGTTTTTATTTCTAATGAGGTCGACCAGTTGTCTATTTATTATTTTTTTTACTACGCATCAAGCTGCGCTGCTTGTCTTTGCTCCTGTGTGCTCGCGCACTCTCGCCTTTTCCACTTATTTTTATTTTTGATTTATTTTGTCAATTTAAAAAAAAATACGCATCGTGCTGTGCTGTTTGTGTTTGCTTGAGTGCATTCGCGCGCTCTCGCTTTCTCCACTTTACAATTTTTTTGTTATTATTTATCTATTCCTGAGAGTTTATCTTATTTTTTATTTGTTTATTTAAATGAAGTCGACCAGTTGCCTGCCCTTCCTTCCATTATCCGTCACCGAGACAAACTGAACAAAGTTCTGAGGTCGACCTTGTAAAGATAAGGATTCAGGTCTGTCTGCTGTTTACCTTTGCTCCTGCGCGCACTGCCCTTCTCTCCACATTTATGTGTTTGTTTGTTTGTCTATCTAATCTTTTGGGTTTTTATTTCTAATGAGGTCGACCAGTTGTCTATTTATTATTTTTTTTACTACGCATCAAGCTGCGCTGCTTGTCTTTGCTCCTGTGTGCTCGCGCACTCTCGCCTTTTCCACTTATTTTTATTTTTGATTTATTTTTGATTTATTTTGTCAATTTCAAAAAAAATACGCATCGTGCTGTGCTGTTTGTGTTTGCTTGAGTGCATTCGCGCGCTCTCGCTTTCTCCACTTTACAATTTTTTTGTTATTATTTATCTATTCCTGAGAGTTTATCTTATTTTTTATTTGTTTATTTAAATGAAGTCGACCAGTTGCCTGCCCTTCCTTCCATTATCCGTCACCGAGACAAACTGAACAAAGTTCTGAGGTCGACCTTGTAAAGATAAGGATTCAGGTCTGTCTGCTGTTTACCTTTGCTCCTGCGCGCACTGCCCTTCTCTCCACATTTATGTGTTTGTTTGTTTGTCTATCTAATCTTTTGGGTTTTTATTTCTAATGAGGTCGACCAGTTGTCTATTTATTATTTTTTTTACTACGCATCAAGCTGCGCTGCTTGTCTTTGCTCCTGTGTGCTCGCGCACTCTCGCCTTTTCCACTTATTTTTATTTTTGATTTATTTTGATTTACAATTTTTAAAAAAAATACGCATCGTGCTGTGCTGTTTGTGTTTGCTTGTGTGCATTCGCGCGCTCTCGCTTTCTCCACTTTACAATTTTTTGTTATTATTTATCTATTCCTGAGAGTTTAACTTATTTATATTTGTTTATTTAAATGAAGTCGACCAGTTGCCTGCCCTTCCTTCCATTATCTGTCACCGAGACAAACTGAACAAAGTTCTGAGGTCGACAATGTAAAGATAAGGATTCAGGTCTGTCTGCTGTTTACATTTGCTCCTGCCGCACTGCCCTTCTCTCCACATTTATGTGTTTGTTTGTTTGTCTATCAAATCTTTTGGGTTTTTATTTCTAATGAGGTCGACCAGTTGTCTATTTATTATTTTTTTTACTACGCATCAAGCTGCGCTGCTTGTCTTTCTCCTGTGTGCTCGCGCACTCTCGCCTTTTCCACTTATTTTTATTTTTGATTTATTTTTGATTTATTTTGTCAATTTCAAAAAAAAATACGCATCGTGCTGTGCTGTTTGTGTTTGCTTGAGTGCATTCGCGCGCTCTCGCTTTCTCCACTTTACAATTTTTTTGTTATTATTTATCTATTCCTGAGAGTTTATCTTATTTTTTATTTGTTTATTTAAATGAAGTCGACCAGTTGCCTGCCCTTCCTTCCATTATCCGTCACCGAGACAAACTGAACAAAGTTCTGAGGTCGACCTTGTAAAGATAAGGATTCAGGTCTGTCTGCTGTTTACCTTTGCTCCTGCGCACTGCCCTTCTCTCCACATTTATGTGTTTGTTTGTTTGTCTATCTAATCTTTTGGGTTTTTATTTCTAATGAGGTCGACCAGTTGTCTATTTATTATTTTTTTTACTACGCATCAAGCTGCGCTGCTTGTCTTTGCTCCTGTGTGCTCGCGCACTCTCGCCTTTTCCACTTATTTTTATTTTTGATTTATTTTTGATTTATTTTGTCAATTTTAAAAAAAAATACGCATCGTGCTGTGCTGTTTGTGTTTGCTTGAGTGCATTCGCGCGCTCTCGCTTTCTCCACTTTACAATTTTTTTGTTATTATTTATCTATTCCTGAGAGTTTATCTTATTTTTTATTTGTTTATTTAAATGAAGTCGACCAGTTGCCTGCCCTTCCTTCCATTATCCGTCACCGAGACAAACTGAACAAAGTTCTGAGGTCGACCTTGTAAAGATAAGGATTCAGGTCTGTCTGCTGTTTACCTTTGCTCCTGCGCGCACTGCCCTTCTCTCCACATTTATGTGTTTGTTTGTTTGTCTATCTAATCTTTTGGGTTTTTATTTCTAATGAGGTCGACCAGTTGTCTATTTATTATTTTTTTTACTACGCATCAAGCTGCGCTGCTTGTCTTTGCTCCTGTGTGCTCGCGCACTCTCGCCTTTTCCACTTATTTTTATTTTTGATTTATTTTTGATTTATTTTGTCAATTTTAAAAAAAATACGCATCGTGCTGTGCTGTTTGTGTTTGCTTGAGTGCATTCGCGCGCTCTCGCTTTCTCCACTTTCAATTTTTTTGTTATTATTTATCTATTCCTGAGAGTTTATCTTATTTTATTTGTTTATTTAAATGAAGTCGACCAGTTGCCTGCCCTTCCTTCCATTATCCGTCACCGAGACAAACTGAACAAAGTTCTGAGGTCGACCTTGTAAAGATAAGGATTCAGGTCTGTCTGCTGTTTACCTTTGCTCCTGCGCGCACTGCCCTTCTCTCCACATTTATGTGTTTGTTTGTTTGTCTATCTAATCTTTTGGGTTTTTATTTCTAATGAGGTCGACCAGTTGTCTATTTATTATTTTTTTTACACGCATCAAGCTGCGCTGCTTGTCTTTGCTCCTGTGTGCTCGCGCACTCTCGCCTTTTCCACTTATTTTTATTTTTGATTTATTTTTGATTTATTTTGTCAATTTTAAAAAAAAATACGCATCGTGCTGTGCTGTTTGTGTTTGCTTGAGTGCATTCGCGCGCTCTCGCTTTCTCCACTTTACAATTTTTTTGTTATTATTTATCTATTCCTGAGAGTTTATCTTATTTTTTATTTGTTTATTTAAATGAAGTCGACCAGTTGCCTGCCCTTCCTTCCATTATCCGTCACCGAGACAAACTGAACAAAGTTCTGAGGTCGACCTTGTAAAGATAAGGATTCAGGTCTGTCTGCTGTTTACCTTTGCTCCTGCGCGCACTGCCCTTCTCTCCACATTTATGTGTTTGTTTGTTTGTCTATCTAATCTTTTGGGTTTTTATTTCTAATGAGGTCGACCAGTTGTCTATTTATTATTTTTTTTACTACGCATCAAGCTGCGCTGCTTGTCTTTGCTCCTGTGTGCTCGCGCACTCTCGCCTTTTCCACTTATTTTTATTTTTGATTTATTTTTGATTTATTTTGTCAATTTAAAAAAAATACGCATCGTGCTGTGCTGTTTGTGTTTGCTTGAGTGCATTCGCGCGCTCTCGCTTTCTCCACTTTACAATTTTTTTGTTATTATTTATCTATTCCTGAGAGTTTATCTTATTTTTTATTTGTTTATTTAAATGAAGTCGACCAGTTGCCTGCCCTTCCTTCCATTATCCGTCACCGAGACAAACTGAACAAAGTTCTGAGGTCGACCTTGTAAAGATAAGGATTCAGGTCTGTCTGCTGTTTACCTTTGCTCCTGCGCGCACTGCCCTTCTCTCCACATTTATGTGTTTGTTTGTTTGTCTATCTAATCTTTTGGGTTTTTATTTCTAATGAGGTCGACCAGTTGTCTATTTATTATTTTTTTTACTACGCATCAAGCTGCGCTGCTTGTCTTTGCTCCTGTGTGCTCGCGCACTCTCGCCTTTTCCACTTATTTTTATTTTTGATTTATTTTTGATTTAATTTCAATTTAAAAAAATACGCATCGTGCTGTGCTGTTTGTGTTTGCTTGAGTGCATTCGCGCGCTCTCGCTTTCTCCACTTTACAATTTTTTTGTTATTATTTATCTATTCCTGAGAGTTTATCTTAATTTTTATTTGTTTATTTAAATGAAGTCGACCAGTTGCCTGCCCTTCCTTCCATTATCCGTCACCGAGACAAACTGAACAAAGTTCTGAGGTCGACCTTGTAAAGATAAGGATTCAGGTCTGTCTGCTGTTTACCTTTGCTCCTGCGCGCACTGCCCTTCTCTCCACATTTATGTGTTTGTTTGTTTGTCTATCTAATCTTTTGGGTTTTTATTTCTAATGAGGTCGACCAGTTGTCTATTTATTATTTTTTTTACTACGCATCAAGCTGCGCTGCTTGTCTTTGCTCCTGTGTGCTCGCGCACTCTCGCCTTTTCCACTTATTTTTATTTTTGATTTATTTTTGATTTATTTTATCAATTTTAAAAAAAATACGCATCGTGCTGTGCTGTTTGTGTTTGCTTGAGTGCATTCGCGCGCTCTCGCTTTCTCCACTTTACAATTTTTTTGTTATTATTTATCTATTCCTGAGAGTTTATCTTATTTTTTATTTGTTTATTTAAATGAAGTCGACCAGTTGCCTGCCCTTCCTTCCATTATCCGTCACCGAGACAAACTGAACAAAGTTCTGAGGTCGACCTTGTAAAGATAAGGATTCAGGTCTGTCTGCTGTTTACCTTTGCTCCTGCGCGCACTGCCCTTCTCTCCACATTTATGTGTTTGTTTGTTTGTCTATCTAATCTTTTGGGTTTTTATTTCTAATGAGGTCGACCAGTTGTCTATTTATTATTTTTTTTACTACGCATCAAGCTGCGCTGCTTGTCTTTGCTCCTGTGTGCTCGCGCACTCTCGCCTTTTCCACTTATTTTTATTTTTGATTTATTTTGTTTATTTTGTCAATTTAAAAAAAATACGCATCGTGCTGTGCTGTTTGTGTTTGCTTGAGTGCATTCGCGCGCTCTCGCTTTCTCCACTTTACAATTTTTTTGTTATTATTTATCTATTCCTGAGAGTTTATCTTATTTTTTATTTGTTTATTTAAATGAAGTCGACCAGTTGCCTGCCCTTCCTTCCATTATCCGTCACCGAGACAAACTGAACAAAGTTCTGAGGTCGACCTTGTAAAGATAAGGATTCAGGTCTGTCTGCTGTTTACCTTTGCTCCTGCCGCACTGCCCTTCTCTCCACATTTATGTGTTTGTTTGTTTGTCTATCTAATCTTTTGGGTTTTTATTTCTAATGAGGTCGACCAGTTGTCTATTTATTATTTTTTTTACTACGCATCAAGCTGCGCTGCTTGTCTTTGCTCCTGTGTGTTCGCGCACTCTCGCCTTTTCCACTTATTTTTATTTTTGATTTATTTTTGATTTACAATTTTTAAAAAAAAATACGCATCGTGCTGTGCTGTTTGTGTTTGCTTGAGTGCATTCGCGCGCTCTCGCTTTCTCCACTTTACAATTTTTTTTATTATTTATCTATTCCTGAGAGTTTACCTTATTTTTTATTTGTTAATTTAAATGAAGTCGACCAGTTGCCTGCCCTTCCTTCCATTATCCGTCACCGAGACAAACTGAACAAAGTTCTGAGGTCGACCTTGTAAAGATAAGTATTCAGGTCTGTCTGCTGTTTACCTTTGCTCCTGCGCGCACTGCCCTTCTCTCCACATTTATGTGTTTGTTTGTTTGTCTATCTAATCTTTTGGGTTTTTATTTCTAATGAGGTCGACCAGTTGTCTATGTATTATTTTTTTTACTACGCATCAAGCTGCGCTGCTTGTCTTTGCTCCTGTGTGCTCGCGCACTCTCGCCTTTTCCACTTATTTTTATTTTTGATTTATTTTTGATTTATTTTGTCAATTTAAAAAAAAATACGCATCGTGCTGTGCTGTTTGTGTTTGCTTGAGTGCATTCGCGCGCTCTCGCTTTCTCCACTTTACAATTTTTTTGTTATTATTTATCTATTCCTGAGAGTTTATCTTATTTTTTATTTGTTTATTTAAATGAAGTCGACCAGTTGCCTGCCCTTCCTTCCATTATCCGTCACCGAGACAAACTGAACAAAGTTCTGAGGTCGACCTTGTAAAGATAAGGATTCAGGTCTGTCTGCTGTTTACCTTTGCTCCTGCGCGCACTGCCCTTCTCTCCACATTTATGTGTTTGTTTGTTTGTCTATCTAATCTTTTGGGTTTTTATTTCTAATGAGGTCGACCAGTTGTCTATTTATTATTTTTTTTACTACGCATCAAGCTGCGCTGCTTGTCTTTGCTCCTGTGTGCTCGCGCACTCTCGCCTTTTCCACTTATTTTTATTTTTGATTTATTTTGTCAATTTTTAAAAAAAATACGCATCGTGCTGTGCTGTTTGTGTTTGCTTGAGTGCATTCGCGCGCTCTCGCTTTCTCCACTTTACAATTTTTTTGTTATTATTTATCTATTCCTGAGAGTTTATCTTATTTTTTATTTGTTATTTAAATGAAGTCGACCAGTTGCCTGCCCTTCCTTCCATTATCCGTCACCGAGACAAACTGAACAAAGTTCTGAGGTCGACCTTGTAAAGATAAGGATTCAGGTCTGTCTGCTGTTTACCTTTGCTCCTGCGCGCACTGCCCTTCTCTCCACATTTATGTGTTTGTTTGTTTGTCTATCTAATCTTTTGGGTTTTTATTTTAATGAGGTCGACCAGTTGTCTATTTATTATTTTTTTTACTACGCATCAAGCTGCGCTGCTTGTCTTTGCTCCTGTGTGCTCGCGCACTCTCGCCTTTTCCACTTATTTTTATTTTTGATTTATTTTTGATTTATTTTGTCAATTTTAAAAAAAAATACGCATCGTGCTGTGCTGTTTGTGTTTGCTTGAGTGCATTCGCGCGCTCTCGCTTTCTCCACTTTACAATTTTTTGTTATTATTTATCTATTCCTGAGAGTTTATCTTATTTTTTATTTGTTTATTTAAATGAAGTCGACCAGTTGCCTGCCCTTCCTTCCATTATCCGTCACCGAGACAAACTGAACAAAGTTCTGAGGTCGACCTTGTAAAGATAAGGATTCAGGTCTGTCTGCTGTTTACCTTTGCTCCTGCACGCACTGCCCTTCTCTCCACATTTATGTGTTTGTTTGTTTGTCTATCTAATCTTTTGGGTTTTTATTTCTAATGAGGTCGACCAGTTGTCTATTTATTATTTTTTTTACTACGCATCAAGCTGCGCTGCTTGTCTTTGCTCCTGTGTGCTCGCGCACTCTCGCCTTTTCCACTTATTTTTATTTTTGATTTATTTTTTATTTATTTTGTCAATTTCAAAAAAAAATACGCATCGTGCTGTGCTGTTTGTGTTTGCTTGAGTGCATTCGCGCGCTCTCGCTTTCTCCACTTTACAATTTTTTTGTTATTATTTATCTATTCCTGAGAGTTTATCTTATTTTTTATTTGTTTATTTAAATGAAGTCGACCAGTTGCCTGCCCTTCCTTCCATTATCCGTCACCGAGACAAACTGAACAAAGTTCTGAGGTCGACCTTGTAAAGATAAGGATTCAGGTCTGTCTGCTGTTTACCTTTGCTCCTGCGCGCACTGCCCTTCTCTCCACATTTATGTGTTTGTTTGTTTGTCTATCTAATCTTTTGGGTTTTTATTTCTAATGAGGTCGACCAGTTGTCTATTTATTATTTTTTTTACTACGCATCAAGCTGCGCTGCTTGTCTTTGCTCCTGTGTGCTCGCGCACTCTCGCCTTTTCCACTTATTTTTATTTTTGATTTATTTTTGATTTATTTTGTCAATTTTAAAAAAAATACGCATCGTGCTGTGCTGTTTGTGTTTGCTTGAGTGCATTCGCGCGCTCTCGCTTTCTCCACTTTACAATTTTTTTGTTATTATTTATCTATTCCTGAGAGTTTATCTTATTTTTTATTTGTTTATTTAAATGAAGTCGACCAGTTGCCTGCCCTTCCTTCCATTATCCGTCACCGAGACAAACTGAACAAAGTTCTGAGGTCGACCTTGTAAAGATAAGGATTCAGGTCTGTCTGCTGTTTACCTTTGCTCCTGCGCGCACTGCCCTTCTCTCCACATTTATGTGTTTGTTTGTTTGTCTATCTAATCTTTTGGGTTTTTATTTCTAATGAGGTCGACCAGTTGTCTATTATTATTTTTTTTACTACGCATCAAGCTGCGCTGCTTGTCTTTGCTCCTGTGTGCTCGCGCACTCTCGCCTTTTCCACTTATTTTTATTTTTGATTTATTTTTGATTTATTTTGTCAATTTTAAAAAAAATACGCATCGTGCTGTGCTGTTTGTGTTTGCTTGAGTGCATTCGCGCGCTCTCGCTTTCTCCTCTTTCCAATTTTTTTTGTTATTATTTATCTATTCCTGAGAGTTTATCTTATTTTTTATTTGTTTATTTAAATGAAGTCGACCAGTTGCCTGCCCTTCCTTCCATTATCCGTCACCGAGACAAACTGAACAAAGTTCTGAGGTCGACCTTGTAAAGATAAGGATTCAGGTCTGTCTGCTGTTTACCTTTGCTCCTGCGCGCACTGCCCTTCTCTCCACATTTATGTGTTTGTTTGTTTGTCTATCTAATCTTTTGGGTTTTTATTTCTAATGAGGTCGACCAGTTGTCTATTTATTATTTTTTTTACTACGCATCAAGCTGCGCTGCTTGTCTTTGCTCCTGTGTGCTCGCGCACTCTCGCCTTTTCCACTTATTTTTATTTTTGATTTATTTTTGATTTATTTTGTCAATTTAAAAAAAAATACGCATCGTGCTGTGCTGTTTGTGTTTGCTTGAGTGCATTCGCGCGCTCTCGCTTTCTCCACTTTACAATTTTTTTGTTATTATTTATCTATTCCTGAGAGTTTATCTTATTTTTTATTTGTTTATTTAAATGAAGTCGACCAGTTGCCTGCCCTTCCTTCCATTATCCGTCACCGAGACAAACTGAACAAAGTTCTGAGGTCGACCTTGTAAAGATAAGGATTCAGGTCTGTCTGCTGTTTACCTTTGCTCCTGCGCGCACTGCCCTTCTCTCCACATTTATGTGTTTGTTTGTTTGTCTATCTAATCTTTTGGGTTTTTATTTCTAATGAGGTCGACCAGTTGTCTATTTATTATTTTTTTTACTACGCATCAAGCTGCGCTGCTTGTCTTTGCTCCTGTGTGCTCGCGCACTCTCGCCTTTTCCACTTATTTTTATTTTTGATTTATTTTTGATTTATTTTGTCAATTTAAAAAAAAATACGCATCGTGCTGTGCTGTTTGTGTTTGCTTGAGTGCATTCGCGCGCTCTCGCTTTCTCCACTTTACAATTTTTTTGTTATTATTTATCTATTCCTGAGAGTTTATCTTATTTTTTATTTGTTTATTTAAATGAAGTCGACCAGTTGCCTGCCCTTCCTTCCAT
>NW_025960096.1:0-61105 GCF_023159225.1 Perognathus longimembris pacificus | reverse complement strand
AAATAAATCAAAAATAAATCCAAAAATAAAAATAAGTGGAAAAGGCGAGAGTGCGCGAGCACACAGGAGCAAAGACAAGCAGCGCAGCTTGATGCGTAGTAAAAAAAAATAATAAATAGACAACTGGTCGACCTCATTAGAAATAAAACCCAAAGATTAGATAGACAAACAAACAAACACATAAATGTGGAGAGAAGGGCAGTCCTCGCAGGAGCAAATGTAAACAGCAGACAGACCTGAATCCTTACTTTTACACGGTCGACCTCAGAAACTTTGTTCAGTTTGTCTCGGTGACGGATAATTGAAGGAAGGGCAGGCAACTGGTCGACTTCATTTAAATAAACAAATAAAAAAAAGATAAATTCTCAGGAGTAGATAAATAATAACAAAAAAATTGTAAAGTGGAGAAAGCGAGAGCGCGCGAATGCACTCAAGCAAACACAAACAACAGCACAGCACGATGCGTATTTTTTTTTTAAATTGACAAAATAAATCAAAAAATAAATCAAAAATAAAAATAAGTGGAAAAGGCGAGAGTGCGCGAGCACACAGGAGCAAAGACAAGCAGCGCAGCTTGATGCGTAGTAAAAAAAAATAATACATAGACAACTGGTCGACCTCATTAGAAATAAAACCCAAAAGATTAGATAGACAAACAAACAAACACATAAATGTGGAGAGAAGGGCAGTGCGCGCAGGAGCAAAGGTAAACAGCAGACAGACCTGAATCCTTATCTTTACAAGGTCGACCTCAGAATTTTGTTCAGTTTGTCTCGGTGACGGATAATGGAAGGGAAGGGCAGGCAACTGGTCGACTTCATTTAAATAAACAAATATAAAATAAGATAAACTCTCAGGAATAGATAAATAATAACAAAAAAATTGTAAAGTGGAGAAAGCGAGAGCGCGCGAATGCACTCAAGCAAACACAAACAGCACAGCACGATGCGTATTTTATTTTAAAATTGACAAAATAAATCAAAAATAAATCAAAAATAAAAATAAGTGGGAAAAAGGCGAGAGTGCGCGAGCACACAGGAGCAAAGACAAGCAGCGCAGCTTGATGCGTAGTAAAAAAAATAATAAATAGACAACTGGTCGACCTCATTAGAAATAAAAACCCAAAAGATTAGATAGACAAACAAACAAACACATAAATGTGGAGAGAAGGGCAGTGCGCGCAGGAGCAAAGGTAAACAGCAGACAGACCTGAATCCTTATCTTTACAAGGTCGACCTCAGAACTTTGTTCAGTTTGTCTCGGTGACGGATAATGGATGGAAGGGCAGGCAACTGGGTCGACTTCATTTAAATAACAAATAAAAAATAAGATAAACTCTCAGGAATAGATAAATTAATAACAAAAAAATTGTAAAGTGGAGAAAGCGAGAGCGCGCGAATGCACTCAAGCAAACACAAACAGCACAGCACGATGCGTATTTTTTTTAAATTGACAAAATAAATCAAAAATAAATCAAAAATAAAAATAAGTGGAAAAGGCGAGAGTTCGCGAGCACACAGGAGCAAAGACAAGCAGCGCAGCTTGATGCGTAGTAAAAAAAATAATAAATAGACAACTGGTCGACCTCATTAGAAATAAAAACCCAAAAGATTAGATAGACAACAAACAAACACATAAATGTGGAGAGAAGGGCTGTGCGCGCAGGAGCAAAGGTAAACAGCAGACAGACCTGAATCCTTATCTTACAAGGTCGACCTCAGAACTTTGTTCAGTTTGTCTCGGTGACTGATAATGGAAGGAAGGGCAGGCAACTGGTCGACTTCATTTAAATAAACAAATAAAAAATAAGATAAACTCTCAGGAATAGATAAATAATAACAAAAAAATTGTAAAGTGGGGAAAGCGAGAGCGCGCGAATGCATTCAAGCAAAACACCAAACAGCACAGCACGATGCGTATTTTTTTTTAAAATTGACAAATAAATCAAAAATAAATCAAAATAAAAATAAGTGGGAAAAGGGCAGAGTGCGCGAGCACACAGGAGCAAAGACAAGCAGCGCAGCTTGATGCGTAGTAAAAAAAATAATAAATAGACAACTGGTCGACCTCATTAGAAATAAAAACCCAAAAGATTAGATAGACAAACTAACAAAAACATAAATGTGGAGAGAAGGGCAGTGCGCGAAGGATCAAAGGTAAACAGCAGACAGACCTGAATCCTTATCTTTACAAGGTCGACCTCAGAACTTTGTTCAGTTTGTCTCGGTGACGGATAATGGAAGGAAGGGCAGGCAACTGGTCGAATTCATTTAAATAAACAAATAAAAAATAAGATAAACTCTCAGGAATAGATAAATAATAACAAAAAAAATTGTAAAGTTGAGAAAGCGAGAGCGCGAATGCACTCAAGCAAACACAAACAGCACAGCACGATGCGTATTTTTTTAAATTGACAAAATAAATCAAAAATAAATCAAAATAAAAATAAGTGGAAAAGGCGAGAGTGCGCGAGCACACAGGAGCAAAGACAAGCAGCGCAGCTTGATGCGTAGTAAAAAAAATAATAAATAGACAACTGGTCGACCTCATTAGAAATAAAAACCCAAAAGATTAGATAGACAAAACAAACAAACACATAAATGTGGAGAGAAGGGCAGTGCGCGCAGGAGCAAAGGTAAACAGCAGACAGACCTGAATCCTTATCTTTACAAGGTCGACCTCAGAACTTTGTTCAGTTTGTCTCGGTGACGGATAATGGAAGGAAGGGCAGGCAACTGGTCGACTTCATTTAAATAAACAAATAAAAAATAAGATAAACTCTCAGGAATAGATAAATAATAACAAAAAAATTGTAAAGTGGAGAAAGCGAGAGCGCGCGAATGCACTCAAGCAAACACAAACAGCACAGCACGATGCGTGCTTTTTTTTTAAATTGACAAAATAAATCAAAAATAAATCAAAAATAAAAATAAGTGGAAAAGGAGAGAGTGCGCGAGCACACAGGAGCAAAGACAAGCAGCGCAGCTTGATGCGTAGTAAAAAAAATAATACATAGACAACTGGTCGACCTCATTAGAAATAAAAACCCAAAAGATTAGATAGACAAACAAACAAACACATAAATGTGGAGAGAAGGGCAGTGCGCGCAGGAGCAAAGGTAAACAGCAGACAGACCTGAATCCTTATCTTTACAAGGTCGACCTCAGAACTTTGTTCAGTTTGTCTCGGTGACGGATAATGGAAGGAAGGGCAGGCAACTGGTCGACTTCATTTAAATAAACAAATAAAAAATAAGATAAACTCTCAGGAATAGATAAATAATAACAAAAAAATTGTAAAGTGGAGAAAGCGAGAGCGCGCGAATGCACTCAAGCAAACACAAACAGCACAGCACGATGCGTATTTTTTTTTAAAATTGACAAAATAAATCAAAAATAAATCAAAAATAAAAATAAGTGGAAAAGGCGAGAGTGCGCGAGCACACAGGAGCAAAGACAAGCAGCGCAGCTTGATGCGTAGTAAAAAAAATAATAAATAGACAACTGGTCGACCTCATTAGAAATAAAAACCCAAAAGATTAGATAGACAAACAAACAAACACATAAATGTGGAGAGAAGGGCAGTGCGCGCAGGAGCAAAGGTAAACAGCAGACAGACCTGAATCCTTATCTTTACAAGGTCGACCTCAGAACTTTGTTCAGTTTGTCTCGGTGACGGATAATGGAAGGAAGGGCAGGCAACTGGTCGACTTCATTTAAATAAACAAATAAAAAATAAGATAAACTCTCAGGAATAGATAAATAATAACAAAAAAATTGTAAAGTGGAGAAAGCGAGAGCGCGCGAATGCACTCAAGCAAACACAAACAGCACAGCACGATGCGTGTTTTTTTTTAAATTGACAAATAAATCAAAAATAAATCAAAAATAAAAATAAGTGGAAAAGGCGAGAGTGCGCGAGCACACAGGAGCAAAGACAAGCAGCGCAGCTTGATGCGTAGTAAAAAAAATAATACATAGACAACTGGTCGACCTCATTAGAAATAAAAACCCAAAAGATTAGATAGACAAACAAACAAACACATAAATGTGGAGAGAAGGGCAGTGCGCGCAGGAGCAAAGGTAAACAGCAGACAGACCTGAATCCTTATCTTTACAAGGTCGACCTCAGAACTTTGTTCAGTTTGTCTCGGTGACGGATAATGGAAGGAAGGGCAGGCAACTGGTCGACTTCATTTAAATAAACAAATAAAAAATAAGATAAACTCTCAGGAATAGATAAATAATAACAAAAAAATTGTAAAGTGGAGAAAGCGAGAGCGCGCGAATGCACTCAAGCAAACACAAACAGCACAGCACGATGCGTATTTTTTTTAAAATTGACAAAATAAATCAAAAATAAATCAAAAATAAAAATAAGTGGAAAAGGCGAGAGTGCGCGAGCACACAGGAGCAAAGACAAGCAGCGCAGCTTGATGCGTAGTAAAAAAAATAATAAATAGACAACTGGTCGACCTCATTAGAAATAAAAACCCAAAAGATTAGATAGACAAACAAACAAACACATAAATGTGGAGAGAAGGGCAGTGCGCGCAGGAGCAAAGGTAAACAGCAGACAGACCTGAATCCTTATCTTTACAAGGTCGACCTCAGAACTTTGTTCAGTTTGTCTCGGTGACGGATAATGGAAGGAAGGGCAGGCAACTGGTCGACTTCATTTAAATAAACAAATAAAAAATAAGATAAACTCTCAGGAATAGATAATAATAACAAAAAAATTGTAAAGTGGAGAAAGCGAGAGCGCGCGAATGCACTCAAGCAAACACAAACAGCACAGCACGATGCGTATTTTTTTTTAAATTGACAAAATAATCAAAAATAAATCAAAAATAAAAATAAGTGGAAAAGGCGAGAGTGCGCGAGCACACAGGAGCAAAGACAAGCAGCGCAGCTTGATGCGTAGTAAAAAAAATAATAAAATAGACAACTGGTCGACCTCATTAGAAATAAAAACCCAAAAGATTAGATAGACAAACAAACAAACACATAAATGTGGAGAGAAGGGCAGTGCGCGCAGGAGCAAAGGTAAACAGCAGACAGACCTGAATCCTTATCTTTACAAGGTCGACCTCAGAACTTTGTTCAGTTTGTCTCGGTGACGGATAATGGAAGGAAGGGCAGGCAACTGGTCGACTTCATTTAAATAAACAAATAAAAATAAGATAAACTCTCAGGAATAGATAAATAATAACAAAAAAATTGTAAAGTGGAGAAAGCGAGAGCGCGCGAATGCACTCAAGCAAACACAAACAGCACAGCACGATGCGTATTTTTTTTTAAATTGACAAAATAAATCAAAAATAAATCAAAAATAAAAATAAGTGGAAAAGGCGAGAGTGCGCGAGCACACAGGAGCAAAGACAAGCAGCGCAGCTTGATGCATAGTAAAAAAAATAATAAATAGACAACTGGTCGACCTCATTAGAAATAAAAACCCAAAAGATTAGATAGACAAACAAACAAACACATAAATGTGGAGAGAAGGGCTGTGCGCGCAGGAGCAAAGGTAAACAGCAGACAGACCTGAATCCTTATCTTTACAAGGTCGACCTCAGAACTTTGTTCAGTTTGTCTCGGTGACGGATAATGGAAGGAAGGGCAGGCAACTGGTCGACTTCATTTAAATAAACAAATAAAAAATAAGATAAACTCTCAGGAATAGATAAATAATAACAAAAAAATTGTAAAGTGGAGAAAGCGAGAGCGCGCGAATGCACTCAAGCAAACACAAACAGCACAGCACGATGCGTATTTTTTTTTAAAATTGACAAAATAAATCAAAAATAAATCAAAAATAAAAATAAGTGGAAAAGGCGAGAGTGCGCGAGCACACAGGAGCAAAGACAAGCAGCGCAGCTTGATGCGTAGTAAAAAAAATAATAAATAGACAACTGGTCGACCTCATTAGAAATAAAAACCCAAAAGATTAGATAGACAAACAAACAAACACATAAATGTGGAGAGAAGGGCAGTGCGCGCAGGAGCAAAGGTAAACAGCAGACAGACCTGAATCCTTATCTTTACAAGGTCGACCTCAGAACTTTGTTCAGTTTGTCTCGGTGACGGATAATGGAAGGAAGGGCAGGCAACTGGTCGACTTCATTTAAATAAACAAATAAAAAATAAGATAAACTCTCAGGAATAGATAAATAATAACAAAAAAATTGTAAAGTGGAGAAAGCGAGAGCGCGCGAATGCACTCAAGCAAACACAAACAGCACAGCACGATGCGTATTTTTTTTAAATTGACAAAATAAATCAAAAATAAATCAAAAATAAAAATAAGTGGAAAAGGCGAGAGTGCGCGAGCACACAGGAGCAAAGACAAGCAGCGCAGCTTGATGCGTAGTAAAAAAAATAATAAATAGACAACTGGTCGACCTCATTAGAAATAAAAACCCAAAAGATTAGATAGACAAACAAACAAACACATAAATGTGGAGAGAAGGGCAGTGCGCGCAGGAGCAAAGGTAAACAGCAGACAGACCTGAATCCTTATCTTTACAAGGTCGACCTCAGAACTTTGTTCAGTTTGTCTCGGTGACGGATAATGGAAGGAAGGGCAGGCAACTGGTCGACTTCATTTAAATAAACAAATAAAAAATAAGATAAACTCTCAGGAATAGATAAATAATAACAAAAAAATTGTAAAGTGGAGAAAGCGAGAGCGCGCGAATGCACTCAAGCAAACACAAACAGCACAGCACGATGCGTATTTTTTTTAAATTGACAAAATAAATCAAAAATAAATCAAAAATAAAAATAAGTGGAAAAGGCGAGAGTGCGCGAGCACACAGGAGCAAAGACAAGCAGCGCAGCTTGATGCGTAGTAAAAAAAATAATAAATAGACAACTGGTCGACCTCATTAGAAATAAAAACCCAAAAGATTAGATAGACAAACAAACAAACACATAAATGTGGAGAGAAGGGCAGTGCGCGCAGGAGCAAAGGTAAACAGCAGACAGACCTGAATCCTTATCTTTACAAGGTCGACCTCAGAACTTTGTTCAGTTTGTCTCGGTGACGGATAATGGAAGGAAGGGCAGGCAACTGGTCGACTTCATTTAAATAAACAAATAAAAAATAAGATAAACTCTCAGGAATAGATAAATAATAACAAAAAAATTGTAAAGTGGAGAAAGCGAGAGCGCGCGAATGCACTCAAGCAAACACAAACAGCACAGCACGATGCGTGTTTTTTTTTAAATTGACAAATAAATCAAAAATAAATCAAAAATAAAAATAAGTGGAAAAGGCGAGAGTGCGCGAGCACACAGGAGCAAAGACAAGCAGCGCAGCTTGATGCGTAGTAAAAAAAATAATAAATAGACAACTGGTCGACCTCATTAGAAATAAAAACCCAAAAGATTAGATAGACAAACAAACAAACACATAAATGTGGAGAGAAGGGCAGTGCGCGCAGGAGCAAAGGTAAACAGCAGACAGACCTGAATCCTTATCTTTACAAGGTCGACCTCAGAACTTTGTTCAGTTTGTCTCGGTGACGGATAATGGAAGGAAGGGCAGGCAACTGGTCGACTTCATTTAAATAAACAAATAAAAAATAAGATAAACTCTCAGGAATAGATAAATAATAACAAAAAAATTGTAAAGTGGAGAAAGCGAGAGCACGCGAATGCACTCAAGCAAACACAAACAGCACAGCACGATGCGTATTTTTTTTAAATTGACAAAATAAATC
Source organism: Perognathus longimembris pacificus (assembly GCF_023159225.1). NCBI lineage: Eukaryota > Metazoa > Chordata > Mammalia > Rodentia > Heteromyidae > Perognathus > Perognathus longimembris. Next base: position 53,382 of record NW_025960096.1, on the reverse strand, counting down.
AAAAATAAATCAAAAATAAAAATAAGTGGAAAAGGCGAGAGTGCGCGAGCACACAGGAGCAAAGACAAGCAGCGCAGCTTGATGCGTAGTAAAAAAAATAATAAATAGACAACTGGTCGACCTCATTAGAAATAAAAACCCAAAAGATTAGATAGACAAACAAACAAACACATAAATGTGGAGAGAAGGGCAGTGCGCGCAGGAGCAAAGGTAAACAGCAGACAGACCTGAATCCTTATCTTTACAAGGTCGACCTCAGAACTTTGTTCAGTTTGTCTCGGTGACGGATAATGGAAGGAAGGGCAGGCAACTGGCGACTTCATTTAAATAAACAAATAAAAAATAAGATAAACTCTCAGGAATAGATAAATAATAACAAAAAAATTGTAAAGTGGAGAAAGCGAGAGCGCGCGAATGCACTCAAGCAAACACAAACAGCACAGCACGATGCGTATTTTTTTTAAAATTGACAAAATAAATCAAAAATAAATCAAAAATAAAAATAAGTGGAAAAGGCGAGAGTGCGCGAGCACACAGGAGCAAAGACAAGCAGCGCAGCTTGATGCGTAGTAAAAAAAATAATAAATAGACAACTGGTCGACCTCATTAGAAATAAAAACCCAAAAGATTAGATAGACAAACAAACAAACACATAAATGTGGAGAGAAGGGCAGTGCGCGCAGGAGCAAAGGTAAACAGCAGACAGACCTGAATCCTTATCTTTACAAGGTCGACCTCAGAACTTTGTTCAGTTTGTCTCGGTGACGGATAATGGAAGGAAGGGCAGGCAACTGGTCGACTTCATTTAAATAAACAAATAAAAAATAAGATAAACTCTCAGGAATAGATAAATAATAACAAAAAAATTGTAAAGTGGAGAAAGCGAGAGCGCGCGAATGCACTCAAGCAAACACAAACAGCACAGCACGATGCGTGCTTTTTTTTTAAATTGACAAAATAAATAAAAAATAAATCAAAAATAAAAATAAGTGGAAAAGGCGAGAGTGCGCGAGCACACAGGAGCAAAGACAAGCAGCGCAGCTTGATGCGTAGTAAAAAAAATAATAATAGACAACTGGTCGACCTCATTAGAAATAAAAACCCAAAAGATTAGATAGACAAACAAACAAACACATAAATGTGGAGAGAAGGGCAGTGCGCGCAGGAGCAAAGGTAAACAGCAGACAGACCTGAATCCTTATCTTTACAAGGTCGACCTCAGAACTTTGTTCAGTTTGTCTCGGTGACGGATAATGGAAGGAAGGGCAGGCAACTGGTCGACTTCATTTAAATAAACAAATAAAAAATAAGATAAACTCTCAGGAATAGATAAATAATAACAAAAAAATTGTAAAGTGGAGAAAGAGAGAGCGCGCGAATGCACTCAAGCAAACACAAACAGCACAGCACGATGCGTGTTTTTTTTTAAAATTGACAAAATAAATCAAAAATAAATCAAAAATAAAAATAAGTGGAAAAGGCGAGAGTGCGCGAGCACACAGGAGCAAAGACAAGCAGCGCAGCTTGATGCGTAGTAAAAAAAATAATAAATAGACAACTGGTCGACCTCATTAGAAATAAAAACCCAAAAGATTAGATAGACAAACAAACAAACACATAAATGTGGAGAGAAGGGCAGTGCGCGCAGGAGCAAAGGTAAACAGCAGACAGACCTGAATCCTTATCTTTACAAGGTCGACCTCAGAACTTTGTTCAGTTTGTCTCGGTGACGGATAATGGAAGGAAGGGCAGGCAACTGGTCGACTTCATTTAAATAAACAAATAAAAAATAAGATAAACTCTCAGGAATAGATAAATAATAACAAAAAAATTGTAAAGTGGAGAAAGCGAGAGCGCGCGAATGCACTCAAGCAAACACAAACAGCACAGCACGATGCGTATTTTTTTTAAAATTGACAAAATAAATCAAAAATAAATCAAAAATAAAAATAAGTGGAAAAGGCGAGAGTGCGCGAGCACACAGGAGCAAAGACAAGCAGCGCAGCTTGATGCGTAGTAAAAAAAATAATAAATAGACAACTGGTCGACCTCATTAGAAATAAAAACCCAAAAGATTAGATAGACAAACAAACAAACACATAAATGTGGAGAGAAGGGCAGTGCGCGCAGGAGCAAAGGTAAACAGCAGACAGACCTGAATCCTTATCTTTACAAGGTCGACCTCAGAACTTTGTTCAGTTTGTCTCGGTGACGGATAATGGAAGGAAGGGCAGGCAACTGGTCGACTTCATTTAAATAAACAAATAAAAAATAAGATAAACTCTCAGGAATAGATAAATAATAACAAAAAAATTGTAAAGTGGAGAAAGCGAGAGCGCGCGAATGCACTCAAGCAAACACAAACAGCACAGCACGATGCGTATTTTTTTTAAATTGACAAAATAAATCAAAAATAAATCAAAAATAAAAATAAGTGGAAAAGGCGAGAGTGCGCGAGCACACAGGAGCAAAGACAAGCAGCGCAGCTTGATGCGTAGTAAAAAAAATAATAAATAGACAACTGGTCGACCTCATTAGAAATAAAAACCCAAAAGATTAGATAGACAAACAAACAAACACATAAATGTGGAGAGAAGGGCAGTGCGCGCAGGAGCAAAGGTAAACAGCAGACAGACCTGAATCCTTATCTTTACAAGGTCGACCTCAGAACTTTGTTCAGTTTGTCTCGGTGACGGATAATGGAAGGAAGGGCAGGCAACTGGTCGACTTCATTTAAATAAACAAATAAAAAATAAGATAAACTCTCAGGAATAGATAAATAATAACAAAAAAATTGTAAAGTGGAGAAAGCGAGAGCGCGCGAATGCACTCAAGCAAACACAAACAGCACAGCACGATGCGTATTTTTTTTTAAATTGACAAAATAAATCAAAAATAAATCATAAATAAAAATAAGTGGAAAAGGCGAGAGTGCGCGAGCACACAGGAGCAAAGACAAGCAGCGCAGCTTGATGCGTAGTAAAAAAAATAATAAATAGACAACTGGTCGACCTCATTAGAAATAAAAACCCAAAAGATTAGATAGACAAACAAACAAACACATAAATGTGGAGAGAAGGGCAGTGCGCGCAGGAGCAAAGGTAAACAGCAGACAGACCTGAATCCTTATCTTTACAAGGTCGACCTCAGAACTTTGTTCAGTTTGTCTCGGTGACGGATAATGGAAGGAAGGGCAGGCAACTGGTCGACTTCATTTAAATAAACAAATAAAAATAAGATAAACTCTCAGGAATAGATAAATAATAACAAAAAAATTGTAAAGTGGAGAAAGCGAGAGCACGCGAATGCACTCAAGCAAACACAAACAGCACAGCACGATGCGTATTTTTTTTAAATTGACAAAATAAATCAAAAATAAATCAAAAATAAAAATAAGTGGAAAAGGCGAGAGTGCGCGAGCACACAGGAGCAAAGACAAGCAGCGCAGCTTGATGCGTAGTAAAAAAAATAATAAATAGACAACTGGTCGACCTCATTAGAAATAAAAACCCAAAAGATTAGATAGACAAACAAACAAACACATAAATGTGGAGAGAAGGGCTGTGCGCGCAGGAGCAAAGGTAAACAGCAGACAGACCTGAATCCTTATCTTTACAAGGTCGACCTCAGAACTTTGTTCAGTTTGTCTCGGTGACGGATAATGGAAGGAAGGGCAGGCAACTGGTCGACTTCATTTAAATAAACAAATAAAAAATAAGATAAACTCTCAGGAATAGATAAATAATAACAAAAAAATTGTAAAGTGGAGAAAGCGAGAGCGCGCGAATGCACTCAAGCAAACACAAACAGCACAGCACGATGCGTATTTTTTTTTAAATTGACAAAATAAATCAAAAATAAATCAAAAATAAAAATAAGTGGAAAAGGCGAGAGTGCGCGAGCACACAGGAGCAAAGACAAGCAGCGCAGCTTGATGCGTAGTAAAAAAAATAATAAATAGACAACTGGTCGACCTCATTAGAAATAAAAACCCAAAAGATTAGATAGACAAACAAACAAACACATAAATGTGGAGAGAAGGGCAGTGCGCGCAGGAGCAAAGGTAAACAGCAGACAGACCTGAATCCTTATCTTTACAAGGTCGACCTCAGAACTTTGTTCAGTTTGTCTCGGTGACGGATAATGGAAGGAAGGGCAGGCAACTGGTCGACTTCATTTAAATAAACAAATAAAAAATAAGATAAACTCTCAGGAATAGATAAATAATAACAAAAAAATTGTAAAGTGGAGAAAGCGAGAGCGCGCGAATGCACTCAAGCAAACACAAACAGCACAGCACGATGCGTATTTTTTTTAAATTGACAAAATAAATCAAAAATAAATCAAAAATAAAAATAAGTGGAAAAGGCGAGAGTGCGCGAGCACACAGGAGCAAAGACAAGCAGCGCAGCTTGATGCGTAGTAAAAAAAATAATAAATAGACAACTGGTCGACCTCATTAGAAATAAAAACCCAAAAGATTAGATAGACAAACAAACAAACACATAAATGTGGAGAGAAGGGCAGTGCGCGCAGGAGCAAAGGTAAACAGCAGACAGACCTGAATCCTTATCTTTACAAGGTCGACCTCAGAACTTTGTTCAGTTTGTCTCGGTGACGGATAATGGAAGGAAGGGCAGGCAACTGGTCGACTTCATTTAAATAAACAAATAAAAAATAAGATAAACTCTCAGGAATAGATAAATAATAACAAAAAAATTGTAAAGTGGAGAAAGCGAGAGCGCGCGAATGCACTCAAGCAAACACAAACAGCACAGCACGATGCGTATTTTTTTTAAAATTGACAAAATAAATCAAAAATAAATCAAAAATAAAAATAAGTGGAAAAGGCGAGAGTGCGCGAGCACACAGGAGCAAAGACAAGCAGCGCAGCTTGATGCGTAGTAAAAAAAATAATAAATAGACAACTGGTCGACCTCATTAGAAATAAAAACCCAAAAGATTAGATAGACAAACAAACAAACACATAAATGTGGAGAGAAGGGCAGTGCGCGCAGGAGCAAAGGTAAACAGCAGACAGACCTGAATCCTTATCTTTACAAGGTCGACCTCAGAACTTTGTTCAGTTTGTCTCGGTGACGGATAATGGAAGGAAGGGCAGGCAACTGGTCGACTTCATTTAAATAAACAAATAAAAAATAAGATAAACTCTCAGGAATAGATAAATAATAACAAAAAAATTGTAAAGTGGAGAAAGCGAGAGCGCGCGAATGCACTCAAGCAAACACAAACAGCACAGCACTATGCGTGTTTTTTTTTTAAATTGACAAAATAAATCAAAAATAAATCAAAAATAAAAATAAGTGGAAAAGGAGAGAGTGCGCGAGCACACAGGAGCAAAGACAAGCAGCGCAGCTTGATGCGTAGTAAAAAAAATAATACATAGACAACTGGTCGACCTCATTAGAAATAAAAACCCAAAAGATTAGATAGACAAACAAACAAACACATAAATGTGGAGAGAAGGGCAGTGCGCGCAGGAGCAAAGGTAAACAGCAGACAGACCTGAATCCTTATCTTTACAAGGTCGACCTCAGAACTTTGTTCAGTTTGTCTCGGTGACGGATAATGGAAGGAAGGGCAGGCAACTGGTCGACTTCATTTAAATAAACAAATATAAATAAGATAAACTCTCAGGAATAGATAAATAATAACAAAAAAATTGTAAAGTGGAGAAAGCGAGAGCGCGCGAATGCACTCAAGCAAACACAAACAGCACAGCACGATGCGTATTTTATTTTAAAATTGACAAAATAAATCAAAAATAAATCAAAAATAAAAATAAGTGGAAAAGGCGAGAGTGCGCGAGCACACAGGAGCAAAGACAAGCAGCGCAGCTTGATGCGTAGTAAAAAAAATAATAAATAGACAACTGGTCGACCTCATTAGAAATAAAAACCCAAAAGATTAGATAGACAAACAAACAAACACATAAATGTGGAGAGAAGGGCAGTGCGCGCAGGAGCAAAGGTAAACAGCAGACAGACCTGAATCCTTATCTTTACAAGGTCGACCTCAGAACTTTGTTCAGTTTGTCTCGGTGACGGATAATGGATGGAAGGGCAGGCAACTGGTCGACTTCATTTAAATAAACAAATAAAAAATAAGATAAACTCTCAGGAATAGATAAATAATAACAAAAAAATTGTAAAGTGGAGAAAGCGAGAGCGCGCGAATGCACTCAAGCAAACACAAACAGCACAGCACGATGCGTATTTTTTTTAAATTGACAAAATAAATCAAAAATAAATCAAAAATAAAAATAAGTGGAAAAGGCGAGAGTGCGCGAGCACACAGGAGCAAAGACAAGCAGCGCAGCTTGATGCGTAGTAAAAAAAATAATAAATAGACAACTGGTCGACCTCATTAGAAATAAAAACCCAAAAGATTAGATAGACAAACAAACAAACACATAAATGTGGAGAGAAGGGCTGTGCGCGCAGGAGCAAAGGTAAACAGCAGACAGACCTGAATCCTTATCTTTACAAGGTCGACCTCAGAACTTTGTTCAGTTTGTCTCGGTGACTGATAATGGAAGGAAGGGCAGGCAACTGGTCGACTTCATTTAAATAAACAAATAAAAAATAAGATAAACTCTCAGGAATAGATAAATAATAACAAAAAAATTGTAAAGTGGGGAAAGCGAGAGCGCGCGAATGCATTCAAGCAAACACAAACAGCACAGCACGATGCGTATTTTTTTTTAAATTGACAAAATAAATCAAAAATAAATCAAAAATAAAAATAAGTGGAAAAGGCGAGAGTGCGCGAGCACACAGGAGCAAAGACAAGCAGCGCAGCTTGATGCGTAGTAAAAAAAATAATAAATAGACAACTGGTCGACCTCATTAGAAATAAAAACCCAAAAGATTAGATAGACAAACTAACAAAAACATAAATGTGGAGAGAAGGGCAGTGCGCGAAGGATCAAAGGTAAACAGCAGACAGACCTGAATCCTTATCTTTACAAGGTCGACCTCAGAACTTTGTTCAGTTTGTCTCGGTGACGGATAATGGAAGGAAGGGCAGGCAACTGGTCGACTTCATTTAAATAAACAAATAAAAAATAAGATAAACTCTCAGGAATAGATAAATAATAACAAAAAAATTGTAAAGTTGAGAAAGCGAGAGCGCGCGAATGCACTCAAGCAAACACAAACAGCACAGCACGATGCGTATTTTTTTTAAAAATTGACAAAATAAATCAAAAATAAATCAAAAATAAAAATAAGTGGAAAAGGCGAGAGTGCGCGAGCACACAGGAGCAAAGACAAGCAGCGCAGCTTGATGCGTAGTAAAAAAAATAATAAATAGACAACTGGTCGACCTCATTAGAAATAAAAACCCAAAAGATTAGATAGACAAACAAACAAACACATAAATGTGGAGAGAAGGGCAGTGCGCGCAGGAGCAAAGGTAAACAGCAGACAGACCTGAATCCTTATCTTTACAAGGTCGACCTCAGAACTTTGTTCAGTTTGTCTCGGTGACGGATAATGGAAGGAAGGGCAGGCAACTGGTCGACTTCATTTAAATAAACAAATAAAAAATAAGATAAACTCTCAGGAATAGATAAATAATAACAAAAAAATTGTAAAGTGGAGAAAGCGAGAGCGCGCGAATGCACTCAAGCAAACACAAACAGCACAGCACGATGCGTATTTTTTTTAAATTGACAAAATAAATCAAAAATAAATCAAAAATAAAAATAAGTGGAAAAGGCGAGAGTGCGCGAGCACACAGGAGCAAAGACAAGCAGCGCAGCTTGATGCGTAGTAAAAAAAATAATAAATAGACAACTGGTCGACCTCATTAGAAATAAAAACCCAAAAGATTAGATAGACAAACAAACAAACACATAAATGTGGAGAGAAGGGCAGTGCGCGCAGGAGCAAAGGTAAACAGCAGACAGACCTGAATCCTTATCTTTACAAGGTCGACCTCAGAACTTTGTTCAGTTTGTCTCGGTGACGGATAATGGAAGGAAGGGCAGGCAACTGGTCGACTTCATTTAAATAAACAAATAAAAAATAAGATAAACTCTCAGGAATAGATAAATAATAACAAAAAAATTGTAAAGTGGAGAAAGCGAGAGCGCGCGAATGCACTCAAGCAAACACAAACAGCACAGCACGATGCGTGTTTTTTTTTAAATTGACAAAATAAATCAAAAATAAATCAAAAATAAAAATAAGTGGAAAAGGAGAGAGTGCGCGAGCACACAGGAGCAAAGACAAGCAGCGCAGCTTGATGCGTAGTAAAAAAAATAATAAATAGACAACTGGTCGACCTCATTAGAAATAAAAACCCAAAAGATTAGATAGACAAACAAACAAACACATAAATGTGGAGAGAAGGGCAGTGCGCGCAGGAGCAAAGGTAAACAGCAGACAGACCTGAATCCTTATCTTTACAAGGTCGACCTCAGAACTTTGTTCAGTTTGTCTCGGTGACGGATAATGGAAGGAAGGGCAGGCAACTGGTCGACTTCATTTAAATAAACAAATAAAAAATAAGATAAACTCTCAGGAATAGATAAATAATAACAAAAAAATTGTAAAGTGGAGAAAGCGAGAGCGCGCGAATGCACTCAAGCAAACACAAACAGCACAGCACGATGCGTTTTTTTTTAAATTGACAAAATAAATCAAAAATAAATCAAAAATAAAAATAAGTGGAAAAGGAGAGAGTGCGCGAGCACACAGGAGCAAAGACAAGCAGCGCAGCTTGATGCGTAGTAAAAAAAATAATACATAGACAACTGGTCGACCTCATTAGAAATAAAAACCCAAAAGATTAGATAGACAAACAAACAAACACATAAATGTGGAGAGAAGGGCAGTGCGCGCAGGAGCAAAGGTAAACAGCAGACAGACCTGAATCCTTATCTTTACAAGGTCGACCTCAGAACTTTGTTCAGTTTGTCTCGGTGACGGATAATGGAAGGAAGGGCAGGCAACTGGTCGACTTCATTTAAATAAACAAATAAAAATAAGATAAACTCTCAGGAATAGATAAATAATAACAAAAAAATTGTAAAGTGGAGAAAGCGAGAGCGCGCGAATGCACTCAAGCAAACACAAACAGCACAGCACGATGCGTATTTTTTTTAAATTGACAAAATAAATCAAAAATAAATCAAAAATAAAAATAAGTGGAAAAGGCGAGAGTGCGCGAGCACACAGGAGCAAAGACAAGCAGCGCAGCTTGATGCGTAGTAAAAAAAATAATAAATAGACAACTGGTCGACCTCATTAGAAATAAAAACCCAAAAGATTAGATAGACAAACAAACAAACACATAAATGTGGAGAGAAGGGCTGTGCGCGCAGGAGCAAAGGTAAACAGCAGACAGACCTGAATCCTTATCTTTACAAGGTCGACCTCAGAACTTTGTTCAGTTTGTCTCGGTGACTGATAATGGAAGGAAGGGCAGGCAACTGGTCGACTTCATTTAAATAAACAAATAAAAAATAAGATAAACTCTCAGGAATAGATAAATAATAACAAAAAAATTGTAAAGTGGGAAAGCGAGAGCGCGCGAATGCATTCAAGCAAACACAAACAGCACAGCACGATGCGTATTTTTTTTTAAAATTGACAAAATAAATCAAAAATAAATCAAAAATAAAAATAAGTGGAAAAGGCGAGAGTGCGCGAGCACACAGGAGCAAAGACAAGCAGCGCAGCTTGATGCGTAGTAAAAAAAATAATAAATAGACAACTGGTCGACCTCATTAGAAATAAAAACCCAAAAGATTAGATAGACAAACTAACAAAAACATAAATGTGGAGAGAAGGGCAGTGCGCGAAGGATCAAAGGTAAACAGCAGACAGACCTGAATCCTTATCTTTACAAGGTCGACCTCAGAACTTTGTTCAGTTTGTCTCGGTGACGGATAATGGAAGGAAGGGCAGGCAACTGGTCGACTTCATTTAAATAAACAAATAAAAAATAAGATAAACTCTCAGGAATAGATAAATAATAACAAAAAAATTGTAAAGTTGAGAAAGCGAGAGCGCGCGAATGCACTCAAGCAAACACAAACAGCACAGCACGATGCGTATTTTTTTTAAAAATTGACAAAATAAATCAAAAATAAATCAAAAATAAAAATAAGTGGAAAAGGCGAGAGTGCGCGAGCACACAGGAGCAAAGACAAGCAGCGCAGCTTGATGCGTAGTAAAAAAAATAATAATAGACAACTGGTCGACCTCATTAGAAATAAAAACCCAAAAGATTAGATAGACAAACAAACAAACACATAAATGTGGAGAGAAGGGCAGTGCGCGCAGGAGCAAAGGTAAACAGCAGACAGACCTGAATCCTTATCTTTACAAGGTCGACCTCAGAACTTTGTTCAGTTTGTCTCGGTGACGGATAATGGAAGGAAGGGCAGGCAACTGGTCGACTTCATTTAAATAAACAAATAAAAAATAAGATAAACTCTCAGGAATAGATAAATAATAACAAAAAAATTGTAAAGTGGAGAAAGCGAGAGCGCGCGAATGCACTCAAGCAAACACAAACAGCACAGCACGATGCGTATTTTTTTTTAAATTGACAAAATAAATCAAAAATAAAAATAAGTGGAAAAGGAGAGAGTGCGCGAGCACACAGGAGCAAAGACAAGCAGCGCAGCTTGATGCGTAGTAAAAAAAATAATAAATAGACAACTGGTCGACCTCATTAGAAATAAAAACCCAAAAGATTAGATAGACAAACAAACAAACACATAAATGTGGAGAGAAGGGCAGTGCGCGCAGGAGCAAAGGTAAACAGCAGACAGACCTGAATCCTTATCTTTACAAGGTCGACCTCAGAACTTTGTTCAGTTTGTCTCGGTGACGGATAATGGAAGGAAGGGCAGGCAACTGGTCGACTTCATTTAAATAAACAAATAAAAAATAAGATAAACTCTCAGGAATAGATAAATAATAACAAAAAAATTGTAAAGTGGAGAAAGCGAGAGCGCGCGAATGCACTCAAGCAAACACAAACAGCACAGCACGATGCGTATTTTTTTTAAAATTGACAAAATAAATCAAAAATAAATCAAAAATAAAAATAAGTGGAAAAGGCGAGAGTGCGCGAGCACACAGGAGCAAAGACAAGCAGCGCAGCTTGATGCGTAGTAAAAAAAATAATAAATAGACAACTGGTCGACCTCATTAGAAATAAAAACCCAAAAGATTAGATAGACAAACAAACAAACACATAAATGTGGAGAGAAGGGCAGTCCGCGCAGGAGCAAAGGTAAACAGCAGACAGACCTGAATCCTTATCTTTACAAGGTCGACCTCAGAACTTTGTTCAGTTTGTCTCGGTGACGGATAATGGAAGGAAGGGCAGGCAACTGGTCGACTTCATTTAAATAAACAAATAAAAAATAAGATAAACTCTCAGGAATAGATAAATAATAACAAAAAAATTGTAAAGTGGAGAAAGCGAGAGCGCGCGAATGCACTCAAGCAAACACAAACAGCACAGCACGATGCGTATTTTTTTTAAATTGACAAAATAAATCAAAAATAAATCAAAAATAAAAATAAGTGGAAAAGGCGAGAGTGCGCGAGCACACAGGAGCAAAGACAAGCAGCGCAGCTTGATGCGTAGTAAAAAAAATAATAAATAGACAACTGGTCGACCTCATTAGAAATAAAAACCCAAAAGATTAGATAGACAAACAAACAAACACATAAATGTGGAGAGAAGGGCAGTGCGCGCAGGAGCAAAGGTAAACAGCAGACAGACCTGAATCCTTATCTTTACAAGGTCGACCTCAGAACTTTGTTCAGTTTGTCTCGGTGACGGATAATGGAAGGAAGGGCAGGCAACTGGTCGACTTCATTTAAATAAACAAATAAAAAATAAGATAAACTCTCAGGAATAGATAAATAATAACAAAAAAATTGTAAAGTGGAGAAAGAGAGCGCGCGAATGCACTCAAGCAAACACAAACAGCACAGCACGATGCGTATTTTTTTAAAATTGACAAAATAAATCAAAAATAAATCAAAAATAAAAATAAGTGGAAAAGGCGAGAGTGCGCGAGCACACAGGAGCAAAGACAAGCAGCGCAGCTTGATGCGTAGTAAAAAAAATAATAAATAGACAACTGGTCGACCTCATTAGAAATAAAAACCCAAAAGATTAGATAGACAAACAAACAAACACATAAATGTGGAGAGAAGGGCAGTGCGCGCAGGAGCAAAGGTAAACAGCAGACAGACCTGAATCCTTATCTTTACAAGGTCGACCTCAGAACTTTGTTCAGTTTGTCTCGGTGACGGATAATGGAAGGAAGGGCAGGCAACTGGTCGACTTCATTTAAATAAACAAATAAAAAATAAGATAAACTCTCAGGAATAGATAAATAATAACAAAAAAATTGTAAAGTGGAGAAAGCGAGAGCGCGCGAATGCACTCAAGCAAACACAAACAGCACAGCACGATGCGTATTTTTTTTTAAATTGACAAAATAAATCAAAAATAAATCAAAAATAAAAATAAGTGGAAAAGGCGAGAGTGCGCGAGCACACAGGAGCAAAGACAAGCAGCGCAGCTTGATGCGTAGTAAAAAAAATAATAAATAGACAACTGGTCGACCTCATTAGAAATAAAAACCCAAAAGATTAGATAGACAAACAAACAAACACATAAATGTGGAGAGAAGGGCAGTGCGCGCAGGAGCAAAGGTAAACAGCAGACAGACCTGAATCCTTATCTTTACAAGGTCGACCTCAGAACTTTGTTCAGTTTGTCTCGGTGACGGATAATGGAAGGAAGGGCAGGCAACTGGTCGACTTCATTTAAATAAACAAATAAAAAATAAGATAAACTCTCAGGAATAGATAAATAATAACAAAAAAATTGTAAAGTGGAGAAAGCGAGAGCGCGCGAATGCACTCAAGCAAACACAAACAGCACAGCACGATGCGTATTTTTTTTAAATTGACAAAATAAATAAAAAATAAATCAAAAATAAAAATAAGTGGAAAAGGCGAGAGTGCGCGAGCACACAGGAGCAAAGACAAGCAGCGCAGCTTGATGCGTAGTAAAAAAAATAATAAATAGACAACTGGTCGACCTCATTAGAAATAAAAACCCAAAAGATTAGATAGACAAACAAACAAACACATAAATGTGGAGAGAAGGGCAGTGCGCGCAGGAGCAAAGGTAAACAGCAGACAGACCTGAATCCTTATCTTTACAAGGTCGACCTCAGAACTTTGTTCAGTTTGTCTCGGTGACGGATAATGGAAGGAAGGGCAGGCAACTGGTCGACTTCATTTAAATAAACAAATAAAAAATAAGATAAACTCTCAGGAATAGATAAATAATAACAAAAAAATTGTAAAGTGGAGAAAGCGAGAGCGCGCGAATGCACTCAAGCAAACACAAACAGCACAGCACGATGCGTATTTTTTTTAAATTGACAAAATAAATCAAAAATAAATCAAAAATAAAAATAAGTGGAAAAGGCGAGAGTGCGCGAGCACACAGGAGCAAAGACAAGCAGCGCAGCTTGATGCGTAGTAAAAAAAATAATAAATAGACAACTGGTCGACCTCATTAGAAATAAAAACCCAAAAGATTAGATAGACAAACAAACAAACACATAAATGTGGAGAGAAGGGCAGTGCGCGCAGGAGCAAAGGTAAACAGCAGACAGACCTGAATCCTTATCTTTACAAGGTCGACCTCAGAACTTTGTTCAGTTTGTCTCGGTGACGGATAATGGAAGGAAGGGCAGGCAACTGGTCGACTTCATTTAAATAAACAAATAAAAAATAAGATAAACTCTCAGGAATAGATAAATAATAACAAAAAAATTGTAAAGTGGAGAAAGCGAGAGCGCGCGAATGCACTCAAGCAAACACAAACAGCACAGCACGATGCGTATTTTTTTTTAAAATTGACAAAATAAATCAAAAATAAATCAAAAATAAAAATAAGTGGAAAAGGCGAGAGTGCGCGAGCACACAGGAGCAAAGACAAGCAGCGCAGCTTGATGCGTAGTAAAAAAAATAATAAATAGACAACTGGTCGACCTCATTAGAAATAAAAACCCAAAAGATTAGATAGACAAACAAACAAACACATAAATGTGGAGAGAAGGGCAGTGCGCGCAGGAGCAAAGGTAAACAGCAGACAGACCTGAATCCTTATCTTTACAAGGTCGACCTCAGAACTTTGTTCAGTTTGTCTCGGTGACGGATAATGGAAGGAAGGGCAGGCAACTGGTCGACTTCATTTAAATAAACAAATAAAAAATAAGATAAACTCTCAGGAATAGATAAATAATAACAAAAAAATTGTAAAGTGGAGAAAGCGAGAGCGCGCGAATGCACTCAAGCAAACACAAACAGCACAGCACGATGCGTATTTTTTTTTAAAATTGACAAAATAAATCAAAAATAAATCAAAAATAAAAATAAGTGGAAAAGGCGAGAGTGCGCGAGCACACAGGAGCAAAGACAAGCAGCGCAGCTTGATGCGTAGTAAAAAAAATAATACATAGACAACTGGTCGACCTCATTAGAAATAAAAACCCAAAAGATTAGATAGACAAACAAACAAACACATAAATGTGGAGAGAAGGGCAGTGCGCGCAGGAGCAAAGGTAAACAGCAGACAGACCTGAATCCTTATCTTTACAAGGTCGACCTCAGAACTTTGTTCAGTTTGTCTCGGTGACGGATAATGGAAGGAAGGGCAGGCAACTGGTCGACTTCATTTAAATAAACAAATAAAAAATAAGATAAACTCTCAGGAATAGATAAATAATAACAAAAAAATTGTAAAGTGGAGAAAGCGAGAGCGCGCGAATGCACTCAAGCAAACACAAACAGCACAGCACGATGCGTATTTTTTTTAAAATTGACAAAATAAATCAAAAATAAATCAAAAATAAAAATAAGTGGAAAAGGCGAGAGTGCGCGAGCACACAGGAGCAAAGACAAGCAGCGCAGCTTGATGCGTAGTAAAAAAAATAATAAATAGACAACTGGTCGACCTCATTAGAAATAAAAACCCAAAAGATTAGATAGACAAACAAACAAACACATAAATGTGGAGAGAAGGGCAGTGCGCGCAGGAGCAAAGGTAAACAGCAGACAGACCTGAATCCTTATCTTTACAAGGTCGACCTCAGAACTTTGTTCAGTTTGTCTCGGTGACGGATAATGGAAGGAAGGGCAGGCAACTGGTCGACTTCATTTAAATAAACAAATAAAAAATAAGATAAACTCTCAGGAATAGATAAATAATAACAAAAAAATTGTAAAGTGGAGAAAGCGAGAGCGCGCGAATGCACTCAAGCAAACACAAACAGCACAGCACGATGCGTATTTTTTTTAAATTGACAAAATAAATCAAAAATAAATCAAAAATAAAAATAAGTGGAAAAGGCGAGAGTGCGCGAGCACACAGGAGCAAAGACAAGCAGCGCAGCTTGATGCGTAGTAAAAAAAATAATAAATAGACAACTGGTCGACCTCATTAGAAATAAAAACCCAAAAGATTAGATAGACAAACAAACAAACACATAAATGTGGAGAGAAGGGCAGTGCGCGCAGGAGCAAAGGTAAACAGCAGACAGACCTGAATCCTTATCTTTACAAGGTCGACCTCAGAACTTTGTTCAGTTTGTCTCGGTGACGGATAATGGAAGGAAGGGCAGGCAACTGGTCGACTTCATTTAAATAAACAAATAAAAAATAAGATAAACTCTCAGGAATAGATAAATAATAACAAAAAAATTGTAAAGTGGAGAAAGGAGAGCGCGCGAATGCACTCAAGCAAACACAAACAGCACAGCACGATGCGTATTTTTTTTAAAATTGACAAAATAAATCAAAAATAAATCAAAAATAAAAATAAGTGGAAAAGGCGAGAGTGCGCGAGCACACAGGAGCAAAGACAAGCAGCGCAGCTTGATGCGTAGTAAAAAAAATAATAAATAGACAACTGGTCGACCTCATTAGAAATAAAAACCCAAAAGATTAGATAGACAAACAAACAAACACATAAATGTGGAGAGAAGGGCAGTGCGCGCAGGAGCAAAGGTAAACAGCAGACAGACCTGAATCCTTATCTTTACAAGGTCGACCTCAGAACTTTGTTCAGTTTGTCTCGGTGACGGATAATGGAAGGAAGGGCAGGCAACTGGTCGACTTCATTTAAATAAACAAATAAAAAATAAGATAAACTCTCAGGAATAGATAAATAATAACAAAAAAATTGTAAAGTGGAGAAAGCGAGAGCGCGCGAATGCACTCAAGCAAACACAAACAGCACAGCACGATGCGTATTTTTTTTTAAATTGACAAAATAAATCAAAAATAAATCAAAAATAAAAATAAGTGGAAAAGGCGAGAGTGCGCGAGCACACAGGAGCAAAGACAAGCAGCGCAGCTTGATGCGTAGTAAAAAAAATAATAAATAGACAACTGGTCGACCTCATTAGAAATAAAAACCCAAAAGATTAGATAGACAAACAAACAAACACATAAATGTGGAGAGAAGGGCAGTGCGCGCAGGAGCAAAGGTAAACAGCAGACAGACCTGAATCCTTATCTTTACAAGGTCGACCTCAGAACTTTGTTCAGTTTGTCTCGGTGACGGATAATGGAAGGAAGGGCAGGCAACTGGTCGACTTCATTTAAATAAACAAATAAAAAATAAGATAAACTCTCAGGAATAGATAAATAATAACAAAAAAATTGTAAAGTGGAGAAAGCGAGAGCGCGCGAATGCACTCAAGCAAACACAAACAGCACAGCACGATGCGTATTTTTTTAAATTGACAAAATAAATAAAAAATAAATCAAAAATAAAAATAAGTGGAAAAGGCGAGAGTGCGCGAGCACACAGGAGCAAAGACAAGCAGCGCAGCTTGATGCGTAGTAAAAAAAATAATAAATAGACAACTGGTCGACCTCATTAGAAATAAAAACCCAAAAGATTAGATAGACAAACAAACAAACACATAAATGTGGAGAGAAGGGCAGTGCGCGCAGGAGCAAAGGTAAACAGCAGACAGACCTGAATCCTTATCTTTACAAGGTCGACCTCAGAACTTTGTTCAGTTTGTCTCGGTGACGGATAATGGAAGGAAGGGCAGGCAACTGGTCGACTTCATTTAAATAAACAAATAAAAAATAAGATAAACTCTCAGGAATAGATAAATAATAACAAAAAAATTGTAAAGTGGAGAAAGCGAGAGCGCGCGAATGCACTCAAGCAAACACAAACAGCACAGCACGATGCGTATTTTTTTTAAATTGACAAAATAAATCAAAAATAAATCAAAAATAAAAATAAGTGGAAAAGGCGAGAGTGCGCGAGCACACAGGAGCAAAGACAAGCAGCGCAGCTTGATGCGTAGTAAAAAAAATAATAAATAGACAACTGGTCGACCTCATTAGAAATAAAAACCCAAAAGATTAGATAGACAAACAAACAAACACATAAATGTGGAGAGAAGGGCAGTGCGCGCAGGAGCAAAGGTAAACAGCAGACAGACCTGAATCCTTATCTTTACAAGGTCGACCTCAGAACTTTGTTCAGTTTGTCTCGGTGACGGATAATGGAAGGAAGGGCAGGCAACTGGTCGACTTCATTTAAATAAACAAATAAAAAATAAGATAAACTCTCAGGAATAGATAAATAATAACAAAAAAATTGTAAAGTGGAGAAAGCGAGAGCGCGCGAATGCACTCAAGCAAACACAAACAGCACAGCACGATGCGTATTTTTTTTTAAATTGACAAAATAAATCAAAAATAAATCAAAAATAAAAATAAGTGGAAAAGGCGAGAGTGCGCGAGCACACAGGAGCAAAGACAAGCAGCGCAGCTTGATGCGTAGTAAAAAAAATAATAAATAGACAACTGGTCGACCTCATTAGAAATAAAAACCCAAAAGATTAGATAGACAAACAAACAAACACATAAATGTGGAGAGAAGGGCAGTGCGCGCAGGAGCAAAGGTAAACAGCAGACAGACCTGAATCCTTATCTTTACAAGGTCGACCTCAGAACTTTGTTCAGTTTGTCTCGGTGACGGATAATGGAAGGAAGGGCAGGCAACTGGTCGACTTCATTTAAATAAACAAATAAAAAATAAGATAAACTCTCAGGAATAGATAAATAATAACAAAAAAATTGTAAAGTGGAGAAAGCGAGAGCGCGCGAATGCACTCAAGCAAACACAAACAGCACAGCACGATGCGTATTTTTTTTAAATTGACAAAATAAATCAAAAATAAATCAAAAATAAAAATAAGTGGAAAAGGCGAGAGTGCGCGAGCACACAGGAGCAAAGACAAGCAGCGCAGCTTGATGCGTAGTAAAAAAAATAATAAATAGACAACTGGTCGACCTCATTAGAAATAAAAACCCAAAAGATTAGATAGACAAACAAACAAACACATAAATGTGGAGAGAAGGGCAGTGCGCGCAGGAGCAAAGGTAAACAGCAGACAGACCTGAATCCTTATCTTTACAAGGTCGACCTCAGAACTTTGTTCAGTTTGTCTCGGTGACGGATAATGGAAGGAAGGGCAGGCAACTGGTCGACTTCATTTAAATAAACAAATAAAAAATAAGATAAACTCTCAGGAATAGATAAATAATAACAAAAAAATTGTAAAGTGGAGAAAGCGAGAGCGCGCGAATGCACTCAAGCAAACACAAACAGCACAGCACGATGCGTATTTTTTTTAAAATTGACAAAATAAATCAAAAATAAATCAAAAATAAAAATAAGTGGAAAAGGCGAGAGTGCGCGAGCACACAGGAGCAAAGACAAGCAGCGCAGCTTGATGCGTAGTAAAAAAAATAATAAATAGACAACTGGTCGACCTCATTAGAAATAAAAACCCAAAAGATTAGATAGACAAACAAACAAACACATAAATGTGGAGAGAAGGGCAGTGCGCGAAGGAGCAAAGGTAAACAGCAGACAGACCTGAATCCTTATCTTTACAAGGTCGACCTCAGAACTTTGTTCAGTTTGTCTCGGTGACGGATAATGGAAGGAAGGGCAGGCAACTGGTCGACTTCATTTAAATAAACAAATAAAAAATAAGATAAACTCTCAGGAATAGATAAATAATAACAAAAAAATTGTAAAGTGGAGAAAGCGAGAGCGCGCGAATGCACTCAAGCAAACACAAACAGCACAGCACGATGCGTATTTTTTTTAAATTGACAAAATAAATCAAAAATAAATCAAAAATAAAAATAAGTGGAAAAGGCGAGAGTGCGCGAGCACACAGGAGCAAAGACAAGCAGCGCAGCTTGATGCGTAGTAAAAAAAATAATAAATAGACAACTGGTCGACCTCATTAGAAATAAAAACCCAAAAGATTAGATAGACAAACAAACAAACACATAAATGTGGAGAGAAGGGCAGTGCGCGCAGGAGCAAAGGTAAACAGCAGACAGACCTGAATCCTTATCTTTACAAGGTCGACCTCAGAACTTTGTTCAGTTTGTCTCGGTGACGGATAATGGAAGGAAGGGCAGGCAACTGGTCGACTTCATTTAAATAAACAAATAAAAAATAAGATAAACTCTCAGGAATAGATAAATAATAACAAAAAAATTGTAAAGTGGAGAAAGAGAGAGCGCGCGAATGCACTCAAGCAAACACAAACAGCACAGCACTATGCGTGTTTTTTTTTAAATTGACAAAATAAATAAAAAATAAATCAAAAATAAAAATAAGTGGAAAAGGAGAGAGTGCGCGAGCACACAGGAGCAAAGACAAGCAGCGCAGCTTGATGCGTAGTAAAAAAAATAATACATAGACAACTGGTCGACCTCATTAGAAATAAAAACCCAAAAGATTAGATAGACAAACAAACAAACACATAAATGTGGAGAGAAGGGCAGTGCGCGCAGGAGCAAAGGTAAACAGCAGACAGACCTGAATCCTTATCTTTACAAGGTCGACCTCAGAACTTTGTTCAGTTTGTCTCGGTGACGGATAATGGAAGGAAGGGCAGGCAACTGGTCGACTTCATTTAAATAAACAAATATAAAATAAGATAAACTCTCAGGAATAGATAAATAATAACAAAAAAATTGTAAAGTGGAGAAAGCGAGAGCGCGCGAATGCACTCAAGCAAACACAAACAGCACAGCACGATGCGTATTTTATTTTAAAATTGACAAAATAAATCAAAAATAAATCAAAAATAAAAATAAGTGGAAAAGGCGAGAGTGCGCGAGCACACAGGAGCAAAGACAAGCAGCGCAGCTTGATGCGTAGTAAAAAAAATAATAAATAGACAACTGGTCGACCTCATTAGAAATAAAAACCCAAAAGATTAGATAGACAAACAAACAAACACATAAATGTGGAGAGAAGGGCAGTGCGCGCAGGAGCAAAGGTAAACAGCAGAGAGACCTGAATCCTTATCTTTACAAGGTCGACCTCAGAACTTTGTTCAGTTTGTCTCGGTGACGGATAATGGATGGAAGGGCAGGCAACTGGTCGACTTCATTTAAATAAACAAATAAAAAATAAGATAAACTCTCAGGAATAGATAAATAATAACAAAAAAATTGTAAAGTGGAGAAAGCGAGAGCGCGCGAATGCACTCAAGCAAACACAAACAGCACAGCACGATGCGTATTTTTTTTAAATTGACAAAATAAATCAAAAATAAATCAAAAATAAAAATAAGTGGAAAAGGCGAGAGTGCGCGAGCACACAGGAGCAAAGACAAGCAGCGCAGCTTGATGCGTAGTAAAAAAAATAATAAATAGACAACTGGTCGACCTCATTAGAAATAAAAACCCAAAAGATTAGATAGACAAACAAACAAGCACATAAATGTGGAGAGAAGGGCTGTGCGCGCAGGAGCAAAGGTAAACAGCAGACAGACCTGAATCCTTATCTTTACAAGGTCGACCTCAGAACTTTGTTCAGTTTGTCTCGGTGACTGATAATGGAAGGAAGGGCAGGCAACTGGTCGACTTCATTTAAATAAACAAATAAAAAATAAGATAAACTCTCAGGAATAGATAAATAATAACAAAAAAATTGTAAAGTGGGGAAAGCGAGAGCGCGCGAATGCATTCAAGCAAACACAAACAGCACAGCACGATGCGTATTTTTTTTTAAATTGACAAAATAAATCAAAAATAAATCATAAATAAAAATAAGTGGAAAAGGCGAGAGTGCGCGAGCACACAGGAGCAAAGACAAGCAGCGCAGCTTGATGCGTAGTAAAAAAAATAATAAATAGACAACTGGTCGACCTCATTAGAAATAAAAACCCAAAAGATTAGATAGACAAACAAACAAACACATAAATGTGGAGAGAAGGGCAGTGCGCGCAGGAGCAAAGGTAAACAGCAGACAGACCTGAATCCTTATCTTTACAAGGTCGACCTCAGAACTTTGTTCAGTTTGTCTCGGTGACGGATAATGGAAGGAAGGGCAGGCAACTGGTCGACTTCATTTAAATAAACAAATAAAAAATAAGATAAACTCTCAGGAATAGATAGATAATAACAAAAAAATTGTAAAGTGGAGAAAGCGAGAGCACGCGAATGCACTCAAGCAAACACAAACAGCACAGCACGATGCGTATTTTTTTTAAATTGACAAAATAAATCAAAAATAAATCAAAAATAAAAATAAGTGGAAAAGGCGAGAGTGCGCGAGCACACAGGAGCAAAGACAAGCAGCGCAGCTTGATGCGTAGTAAAAAAAATAATAAATAGACAACTGGTCGACCTCATTAGAAATAAAAACCCAAAAGATTAGATAGACAAACAAACAAACACATAAATGTGGAGAGAAGGGCAGTGCGCGCAGGAGCAAAGGTAAACAGCAGACAGACCTGAATCCTTATCTTTACAAGGTCGACCTCAGAACTTTGTTCAGTTTGTCTCGGTGACGGATAATGGAAGGAAGGGCAGGCAACTGGTCGACTTCATTTAAATAAACAAATAAAAAATAAGATAAACTCTCAGGAATAGATAAATAATAACAAAAAAATTGTAAAGTGGAGAAAGCGAGAGCGCGCGAATGCACTCAAGCAAACACAAACAGCACAGCACGATGCGTATTTTTTTTAAAAATTGACAAAATAAATCAAAAATAAATCAAAAATAAAAATAAGTGGAAAAGGCGAGAGTGCGCGAGCACACAGGAGCAAAGACAAGCAGCGCAGCTTGATGCGTAGTAAAAAAAATAATAAATAGACAACTGGTCGACCTCATTAGAAATAAAAACCCAAAAGATTAGATAGACAAACAAACAAACACATAAATGTGGAGAGAAGGGCAGTGCGCGCAGGAGCAAAGGTAAACAGCAGACAGACCTGAATCCTTATCTTTACAAGGTCGACCTCAGAACTTTGTTCAGTTTGTCTCGGTGACGGATAATGGAAGGAAGGGCAGGCAACTGGTCGACTTCATTTAAATAAACAAATAAAAAATAAGATAAACTCTCAGGAATAGATAAATAATAACAAAAAAATTGTAAAGTGGAGAAATGGAGAGCGCGCGATTGCACTCAAGCAAACACAAACAGCACAACACGATGCGTATTTTTCTTTAAAATTGACAAAATAAATCAAAAATAAATCAAAAATAAAAATAAGTGGAAAAGGCGAGAGTGCGCGAGCACACAGGAGCAAAGACAAGCAGCGCAGCTTGATGCGTACTAAAAAAAATAATAAATAGACAACTGGTCGACCTCATTAGAAATAAAAACCCAAAAGATTAGATAGACAAACAAACAAACACATAAATATGGAGAGAAGGGCAGTCCTCGCAGGAGCAAATGTAAACAGCAGACAGACCTGAATCCTTATCTTTACACGGTCGACCTCAGAACTTTGTTCATTTTGTCTCGGTGACGGATAATGGAAGGAAGGGCAGGAAACTGGTCGACTTCATTTAAATAAACAAATAAAAAATAAGATAAACTCTCAGGAATAGATAAATAATAACAAAAAAATTGTAAAGTGGAGAAAGAGAGAGCGCGCGAATGCACTCAAGCAAACACAAACAGCACAGCACGATGCGTATTTTTTTTAAATTGACAAAATAAATCAAAAATAAATCAAAAATAAAAATAAGTGGAAAAGGCGAGAGTGCGCGAGCACACAGGAGCAAAGACAAGCAGCGCAGCTTGATGCGTAGTAAAAAAAATAATACATAGACAACTGGTCGACCTCATTAGAAATAAAAACCCAAAAGATTAGATAGACAAACAAACAAACACATAAATGTGGAGAGAAGGGCAGTGCGCGCAGGAGCAAAGGTAAACAGCAGACAGACCTGAATCCTTATCTTTACAAGGTCGACCTCAGAACTTTGTTCAGTTTGTCTCGGTGACGGATAATGGAAGGAAGGGCAGGCAACTGGTCGACTTCATTTAAATAAACAAATAAAAAATAAGATAAACTCTCAGGAATAGATAAATAATAACAAAAAAATTGTAAAGTGGAGAAAGAGAGAGCGCGCGAATGCACTCAAGCAAACACAAACAGCACAGCACGATGCGTTTTTTTTTTAAAATTGACAAAATAAATCAAAAATAAATCAAAAATAAAAATAAGTGGAAAAGGCGAGAGTGCGCGAGCACACAGGAGCAAAGACAAGCAGCGCAGCTTGATGCGTAGTAAAAAAAATAATACATAGACAACTGGTCGACCTCATTAGAAATAAAAACCCAAAAGATTAGATAGACAAACAAACAAACACATAAATGTGGAGAGAAGGGCAGTGCGCGCAGGAGCAAAGGTAAACAGCAGACAGACCTGAATCCTTATCTTTACAAGGTCGACCTCAGAACTTTGTTCAGTTTGTCTCGGTGACGGATAATGGAAGGAAGGGCAGGCAACTGGTCGACTTCATTTAAATAAACAAATAAAAAATAAGATAAACTCTCAGGAATAGATAAATAATAACAAAAAAATTGTAAAGTGGAGAAAGCGAGAGCGCGCGAATGCACTCAAGCAAACACAAACAGCACAGCACGATGCGTATTTTTTTTAAAATTGACAAAATAAATCAAAAATAAATCAAAAATAAAAATAAGTGGAAAAGGCGAGAGTGCGCGAGCACACAGGAGCAAAGACAAGCAGCGCAGCTTGATGCGTAGTAAAAAAAATAATAAATAGACAACTGGTCGACCTCATTAGAAATAAAAACCCAAAAGATTAGATAGACAAACAAACAAACACATAAATGTGGAGAGAAGGGCAGTGCGCGCAGGAGCAAAGGTAAACAGCAGACAGACCTGAATCCTTATCTTTACAAGGTCGAACTCAGAACTTTGTTCAGTTTGTCTCGGTGACGGATAATGGAAGGAAGGGCAGGCAACTGGTCGACTTCATTTAAATAAACAAATAAAAAATAAGATAAACTCTCAGGAATAGATAAATAATAACAAAAAAATTGTAAAGTGGAGAAAGCGAGAGCGCGCGAATGCACTCAAGCAAACACAAACAGCACAGCACGATGCGTATTTTTTTTAAATTGACAAAATAAATCAAAAATAAATCAAAAATAAAAATAAGTGGAAAAGGCGAGAGTGCGCGAGCACACAGGAGCAAAGACAAGCAGCGCAGCTTGATGCGTAGTAAAAAAAATAATAAATAGACAACTGGTCGACCTCATTAGAAATAAAAACCCAAAAGATTAGATAGACAAACAAACAAACACATAAATGTGGAGAGAAGGGCAGTGCGCGCAGGAGCAAAGGTAAACAGCAGACAGACCTGAATCCTTATCTTTACAAGGTCGACCTCAGAACTTTGTTCAGTTTGTCTCGGTGACGGATAATGGAAGGAAGGGCAGGCAACTGGTCGACTTCATTTAAATAAACAAATAAAAAATAAGATAAACTCTCAGGAATAGATAAATAATAACAAAAAAATTGTAAAGTGGAGAAAGCGAGAGCGCGCGAATGCACTCAAGCAAACACAAACAGCACAGCACGATGCGTATTTTTTTTAAAATTGACAAAATAAATCAAAAATAAATCAAAAATAAAAATAAGTGGAAAAGGCGAGAGTGCGCGAGCACACAGGAGCAAAGACAAGCAGCGCAGCTTGATGCGTAGTAAAAAAAATAATAAATAGACAACTGGTCGACCTCATTAGAAATAAAAACCCAAAAGATTAGATAGACAAACAAACAAACACATAAATGTGGAGAGAAGGGCAGTGCGCGAAGGAGCAAAGGTAAACAGCAGACAGACCTGAATCCTTATCTTTACAAGGTCGACCTCAGAACTTTGTTCAGTTTGTCTCGGTGACGGATAATGGAAGGAAGGGCAGGCAACTGGTCGACTTCATTTAAATAAACAAATAAAAAATAAGATAAACTCTCAGGAATAGATAAATAATAACAAAAAAATTGTAAAGTGGAGAAAGCGAGAGCGCGCGAATGCACTCAAGCAAACACAAACAGCACAGCACGATGCGTATTTTTTTTAAATTGACAAAATAAATCAAAAATAAATCAAAAATAAAAATAAGTGGAAAAGGCGAGAGTGCGCGAGCACACAGGAGCAAAGACAAGCAGCGCAGCTTGATGCGTAGTAAAAAAAATAATAAATAGACAACTGGTCGACCTCATTAGAAATAAAAACCCAAAAGATTAGATAGACAAACAAACAAACACATAAATGTGGAGAGAAGGGCAGTCCGCGCAGGAGCAAAGGTAAACAGCAGACAGACCTGAATCCTTATCTTTACAAGGTCGACCTCAGAACTTTGTTCAGTTTGTCTCGGTGACGGATAATGGAAGGAAGGGCAGGCAACTGGTCGACTTCATTTAAATAAACAAATAAAAAATAAGATAAACTCTCAGGAATAGATAAATAATAACAAAAAAATTGTAAAGTGGAGAAAGCGAGAGCGCGCGAATGCACTCAAGCAAACACAAACAGCACAGCACGATGCGTATTTTTTTTTAAATTGACAAAATAAATCAAAAATAAATCAAAAATAAAAATAAGTGGAAAAGGCGAGAGTGCGCGAGCACACAGGAGCAAAGACAAGCAGCGCAGCTTGATGCGTAGTAAAAAAAATAATACATAGACAACTGGTCGACCTCATTAGAAATAAAAACCCAAAAGATTAGATAGACAAACAAACAAACACATAAATGTGGAGAGAAGGGCAGTGCGCGCAGGAGCAAAGGTAAACAGCAGACAGACCTGAATCCTTATCTTTACAAGGTCGACCTCAGAACTTTGTTCAGTTTGTCTCGGTGACGGATAATGGAAGGAAGGGCAGGCAACTGGTCGACTTCATTTAAATAAACAAATAAAAAATAAGATAAACTCTCAGGAATAGATAAATAATAACAAAAAAATTGTAAAGTGGAGAAAGCGAGAGCGCGCGAATGCACTCAAGCAAACACAAACAGCACAGCACGATGCGTGTTTTTTTTTAAAATTGACAAAATAAATCAAAAATAAATCAAAAATAAAAATAAGTGGAAAAGGCGAGAGTGCGCGAGCACACAGGAGCAAAGACAAGCAGCGCAGCTTGATGCGTAGTAAAAAAAATAATAAATAGACAACTGGTCGACCTCATTAGAAATAAAAACCCAAAAGATTAGATAGACAAACAAACAAACACATAAATGTGGAGAGAAGGGCAGTGCGCGCAGGAGCAAAGGTAAACAGCAGACAGACCTGAATCCTTATCTTTACAAGGTCGACCTCAGAACTTTGTTCAGTTTGTCTCGGTGACGGATAATGGAAGGAAGGGCAGGCAACTGGTCGACTTCATTTAAATAAACAAATAAAAAATAAGATAAACTCTCAGGAATAGATAAATAATAACAAAAAAATTGTAAAGTGGAGAAAGCGAGAGCGCGCGAATGCACTCAAGCAAACACAAACAGCACAGCACGATGCGTGTTTTTTTTTAAATTGACAAAATAAATCAAAAATAAATCAAAAATAAAAATAAGTGGAAAAGGCGAGAGTGCGCGAGCACACAGGAGCAAAGACAAGCAGCGCAGCTTGATGCGTAGTAAAAAAAATAATACATAGACAACTGGTCGACCTCATTAGAAATAAAAACCCAAAAGATTAGATAGACAAACAAACAAACACATAAATGTGGAGAGAAGGGCAGTGCGCGCAGGAGCAAAGGTAAACAGCAGACAGACCTGAATCCTTATCTTTACAAGGTCGACCTCAGAACTTTGTTCAGTTTGTCTCGGTGACGGATAATGGAAGGAAGGGCAGGCAACTGGTCGACTTCATTTAAATAAACAAATATAAAATAAGATAAACTCTCAGGAATAGATAAATAATAACAAAAAAATTGTAAAGTGGAGAAAGCGAGAGCGCGCGAATGCACTCAAGCAAACACAAACAGCACAGCACGATGCGTATTTTTTTTAAAATTGACAAAATAAATCAAAAATAAATCAAAAATAAAAATAAGTGGAAAAGGCGAGAGTGCGCGAGCACACAGGAGCAAAGACAAGCAGCGCAGCTTGATGCGTAGTAAAAAAAAATAATAAATAGACAACTGGTCGACCTCATTAGAAATAAAAACCCAAAAGATTAGATAGACAAACAAACAAACACATAAATGTGGAGAGAAGGGCAGTGCGCGCAGGAGCAAAGGTAAACAGCAGACAGACCTGAATCCTTATCTTTACAAGGTCGACCTCAGAACTTTGTTCAGTTTGTCTCGGTGACGGATAATGGAAGGAAGGGCAGGCAACTGGTCGACTTCATTTAAATAAACAAATAAAAAATAAGATAAACTCTCAGGAATAGATAAATAATAACAAAAAAATTGTAAAGTGGGGAAAGCGAGAGCGCGCGAATGCATTCAAGCAAACACAAACAGCACAGCACGATGCGTATTTTTTTTTAAAATTGACAAAATAAATCAAAAATAAATCAAAAATAAAAATAAGTGGAAAAGGCGAGAGTGCGCGAGCACACAGGAGCAAAGACAAGCAGCGCAGCTTGATGCGTAGTAAAAAAAATAATAAATAGACAACTGGTCGACCTCATTAGAAATAAAAACCCAAAAGATTAGATAGACAAACAAACAAACACATAAATGTGGAGAGAAGGGCAGTGCGCGCAGGAGCAAAGGTAAACAGCAGACAGACCTGAATCCTTATCTTTACAAGGTCGACCTCAGAACTTTGTTCAGTTTGTCTCGGTGACGGATAATGGAAGGAAGGGCAGGCAACTGGTCGACTTCATTTAAATAAACAAATAAAAAATAAGATAAACTCTCAGGAATAGATAAATAATAACAAAAAAATTGTAAAGTGGAGAAAGCGAGAGCGCGCGAATGCACTCAAGCAAACACAAACAGCACAGCACGATGCGTATTTTTTTTAAATTGACAAAATAAATCAAAAATAAATCAAAAATAAAAATAAGTGGAAAAGGCGAGAGTGCGCGAGCACACAGGAGCAAAGACAAGCAGCGCAGCTTGATGCGTAGTAAAAAAAATAATAAATAGACAACTGGTCGACCTCATTAGAAATAAAAACCCAAAAGATTAGATAGACAAACAAACAAACACATAAATGTGGAGAGAAGGGCAGTGCGCGCAGGAGCAAAGGTAAACAGCAGACAGACCTGAATCCTTATCTTTACAAGGTCGACCTCAGAACTTTGTTCAGTTTGTCTCGGTGACGGATAATGGAAGGAAGGGCAGGCAACTGGTCGACTTCATTTAAATAAACAAATAAAAAATAAGATAAACTCTCAGGAATAGATAAATAATAACAAAAAAATTGTAAAGTGGAGAAAGCGAGAGCGCGCGAATGCACTCAAGCAAACACAAACAGCACAGCACGATGCGTATTTTTTTTTAAAATTGACAAAATAAATCAAAAATAAAAATAAGTGGAAAAGGCGAGAGTGCGCGAGCACACAGGAGCAAAGACAAGCAGCGCAGCTTGATGCGTAGTAAAAAAAATAATAAATAGACAACTGGTCGACCTCATTAGAAATAAAAACCCAAAAGATTAGATAGACAAACAAACAAACACATAAATGTGGAGAGAAGGGCAGTGCGCGCAGGAGCAAAGGTAAACAGCAGACAGACCTGAATCCTTATCTTTACAAGGTCGACCTCAGAACTTTGTTCAGTTTGTCTCGGTGACGGATAATGGAAGGAAGGGCAGGCAACTGGTCGACTTCATTTAAATAAACAAATAAAAAATAAGATAAACTCTCAGGAATAGATAAATAATAACAAAAAAATTGTAAAGTGGAGAAAGGAGAGCGCGCGATTGCACTCAAGCAAACACAAACAGCACAGCACGATGCGTATTTTTCTTTAAAATTGACAAAATAAATCAAAAATAAATCAAAAATAAAAATAAGTGGAAAAGGCGAGAGTGCGCGAGCACACAGGAGCAAAGACAAGCAGCGCAGCTTGATGCGTACTAAAAAAAATAATAAATAGACAACTGGTCGACCTCATTAGAAATAAAAACCCAAAAGATTAGATAGACAAACAAACAAACACATAAATATGGAGAGAAGGGCAGTCCTCGCAGGAGCAAATGTAAACAGCAGACAGACCTGAATCCTTATCTTTACACGGTCGACCTCAGAACTTTGTTCATTTTGTCTCGGTGACGGATAATGGAAGGAAGGGCAGGCAACTGGTCGACTTCATTTAAATAAACAAATAAAAAATAAGATAAACTCTCAGGAATAGATAAATAATAACAAAAAAATTGTAAAGTGGAGAAAGCGAGAGCGCGCGAATGCACTCAAGCAAACACAAACAGCACAGCACGATGCGTATTTTTTTTAAATTGACAAAATAAATCAAAAATAAATCAAAAATAAAAATAAGTGGAAAAGGCGAGAGTGCGCGAGCACACAGGAGCAAAGACAAGCAGCGCAGCTTGATGCGTAGTAAAAAAAATAATACATAGACAACTGGTCGACCTCATTAGAAATAAAAACCCAAAAGATTAGATAGACAAACAAACAAACACATAAATGTGGAGAGAAGGGCAGTGCGCGCAGGAGCAAAGGTAAACAGCAGACAGACCTGAATCCTTATCTTTACAAGGTCGACCTCAGAACTTTGTTCAGTTTGTCTCGGTGACTGATAATGGAAGGAAGGGCAGGCAACTGGTCGACTTCATTTAAATAAACAAATAAAAAATAAGATAAACTCTCAGGAATAGATAAATAATAACAAAAAAATTGTAAAGTGGAGAAAGAGAGCGCGCGAATGCACTCAAGCAAACACAAACAGCACAGCACGATGCGTATTTTTTTTAAAATTGACAAAATAAATCAAAAATAAATCAAAAATAAAAATAAGTGGAAAAGGCGAGAGTGCGCGAGCACACAGGAGCAAAGACAAGCAGCGCAGCTTGATGCGTAGTAAAAAAAATAATAAAAGACAACTGGTCGACCTCATTAGAAATAAAAACCCAAAAGATTAGATAGACAAACAAACAAACACATAAATGTGGAGAGAAGGGCAGTGTGCGCAGGAGCAAAGGTAAACAGCAGACAGACCTGAATCCTTATCTTTACAAGGTCGACCTCAGAACTTTGTTCAGTTTGTCTCGGTGACGGATAATGGAAGGAAGGGCAGGCAACTGGTCGACTTCATTTAAATAAACAAATAAAAAATAAGATAAACTCTCAGGAATAGATAAATAATAACAAAAAAATTGTAAAGTGGAGAAAGCGAGAGCGCGCGAATGCACTCAAGCAAACACAAACAGCACAGCACGATGCGTATTTTTTTTTAAATTGACAAAATAAATCAAAAATAAATCAAAAATAAAAATAAGTGGAAAAGGCGAGAGTGCGCGAGCACACAGGAGCAAAGACAAGCAGCGCAGCTTGATGCGTAGTAAAAAAAATAATAAATAGACAACTGGTCGACCTCATTAGAAATAAAAACCCAAAAGATTAGATAGACAAACAAACAAACACATAAATGTGGAGAGAAGGGCAGTGCGCGCAGGAGCAAAGGTAAACAGCAGACAGACCTGAATCCTTATCTTTACAAGGTCGACCTCAGAACTTTGTTCAGTTTGTCTCGGTGACGGATAATGGAAGGAAGGGCAGGCAACTGGTCGACTTCATTTAAATAAACAAATAAAAAATAAGATAAACTCTCAGGAATAGATAAATAATAACAAAAAAATTGTAAAGTGGAGAAAGCGAGAGCGCGCGAATGCACTCAAGCAAACACAAACAGCACAGCACGATGCGTATTTTTTTTAAATTGACAAAATAAATCAAAAATAAATCAAAAATAAAAATAAGTGGAAAAGGCGAGAGTGCGCGAGCACACAGGAGCAAAGACAAGCAGCGCAGCTTGATGCGTAGTAAAAAAAATAATAAATAGACAACTGGTCGACCTCATTAGAAATAAAAACCCAAAAGATTAGATAGACAAACAAACAAACACATAAATGTGGAGAGAAGGGCAGTGCGCGCAGGAGCAAAGGTAAACAGCAGACAGACCTGAATCCTTATCTTTACAAGGTCGACCTCAGAACTTTGTTCAGTTTGTCTCGGTGACGGATAATGGAAGGAAGGGCAGGCAACTGGTCGACTTCATTTAAATAAACAAATAAAAAATAAGATAAACTCTCAGGAATAGATAAATAATAACAAAAAAATTGTAAAGTGGAGAAAGCGAGAGCGCGCGAATGCACTCAAGCAAACACAAACAGCACAGCACGATGCGTATTTTTTTTTAAATTGACAAAATAAATCAAAAATAAATCAAAAATAAAAATAAGTGGAAAAGGCGAGAGTGCGCGAGCACACAGGAGCAAAGACAAGCAGCGCAGCTTGATGCGTAGTAAAAAAAATAATAAATAGACAACTGGTCGACCTCATTAGAAATAAAAACCCAAAAGATTAGATAGACAAACAAACAAACACATAAATGTGGAGAGAAGGGCAGTGCGCGCAGGAGCAAAGGTAAACAGCAGACAGACCTGAATCCTTATCTTTACAAGGTCGACCTCAGAACTTTGTTCAGTTTGTCTCGGTGACGGATAATGGAAGGAAGGGCAGGCAACTGGTCGACTTCATTTAAATAAACAAATAAAAAATAAGATAAACTCTCAGGAATAGATAAATAATAACAAAAAAATTGTAAAGTGGAGAAAGCGAGAGCGCGCGAATGCACTCAAGCAAACACAAACAGCACAGCACGATGCGTATTTTTTTTTTAAATTGACAAAAATAAATCAAAAATAAAAATAAGTGGAAAAGGCGAGAGTGCGCGAGCACACAGGAGCAAAGACAAGCAGCGCAGCTTGATGCGTAGTAAAAAAAATAATAAATAGACAACTGGTCGACCTCATTAGAAATAAAAACCCAAAAGATTAGATAGACAAACAAACAAACACATAAATGTGGAGAGAAGGGCAGTGCGCGCAGGAGCAAAGGTAAACAGCAGACAGACCTGAATCCTTATCTTTACAAGGTCGACCTCAGAACTTTGTTCAGTTTGTCTCGGTGACGGATAATGGAAGGAAGGGCAGGCAACTGGTCGACTTCATTTAAATAAACAAATAAAAAATAAGATAAACTCTCAGGAATAGATAAATAATAACAAAAAAATTGTAAAGTGGAGAAAGCGAGAGCGCGCGAATGCACTCAAGCAAACACAAACAGCACAGCACGATGCGTATTTTTTTTTAAATTGACAAAATAAATCAAAAATAAATCAAAAATAAAAATAAGTGGAAAAGGCGAGAGTGCGCGAGCACACAGGAGCAAAGACAAGCAGCGCAGCTTGATGCGTAGTAAAAAAAATAATAAATAGACAACTGGTCGACCTCATTAGAAATAAAAACCCAAAAGATTAGATAGACAAACAAACAAACACATAAATGTGGAGAGAAGGGCAGTGCGCGCAGGAGCAAAGGTAAACAGCAGACAGACCTGAATCCTTATCTTTACAAGGTCGACCTCAGAACTTTGTTCAGTTTGTCTCGGTGACGGATAATGGAAGGAAGGGCAGGCAACTGGTCGACTTCATTTAAATAAACAAATAAAAAATAAGATAAACTCTCAGGAATAGATAAATAATAACAAAAAAATTGTAAAGTGGAGAAAGCGAGAGCGCGCGAATGCACTCAAGCAAACACAAACAGCACAGCACGATGCGTATTTTTTTTTAAAATTGACAAAATAAATCAAAAATAAATCAAAAATAAAAATAAGTGGAAAAGGCGAGAGTGCGCGAGCACACAGGAGCAAAGACAAGCAGCGCAGCTTGATGCGTAGTAAAAAAAATAATAAATAGACAACTGGTCGACCTCATTAGAAATAAAAACCCAAAAGATTAGATAGACAAACAAACAAACACATAAATGTGGAGAGAAGGGCAGTGCGCGCAGGAGCAAAGGTAAACAGCAGACAGACCTGAATCCTTATCTTTACAAGGTCGACCTCAGAACTTTGTTCAGTTTGTCTCGGTGACGGATAATGGAAGGAAGGGCAGGCAACTGGTCGACTTCATTTAAATAAACAAATAAAAAATAAGATAAACTCTCAGGAATAGATAAATAATAACAAAAAAATTGTAAAGTGGAGAAAGCGAGAGCGCGCGAATGCACTCAAGCAAACACAAACAGCACAGCACGATGCGTATTTTTTTTTTAAATTGACAAAATAAATCAAAAATAAATCAAAAATAAAAATAAGTGGAAAAGGCGAGAGTGCGCGAGCACACAGGAGCAAAGACAAGCAGCGCAGCTTGATGCGTAGTAAAAAAAATAATAAATAGACAACTGGTCGACCTCATTAGAAATAAAAACCCAAAAGATTAGATAGACAAACAAACAAACACATAAATGTGGAGAGAAGGGCAGTGCGCGCAGGAGCAAAGGTAAACAGCAGACAGACCTGAATCCTTATCTTTACAAGGTCGACCTCAGAACTTTGTTCAGTTTGTCTCGGTGACGGATAATGGAAGGAAGGGCAGGCAACTGGTCGACTTCATTTAAATAAACAAATAAAAAATAAGATAAACTCTCAGGAATAGATAAATAATAACAAAAAAATTGTAAAGTGGAGAAAGAGAGAGCGCGCGAATGCACTCAAGCAAACACAAACAGCACAGCACGATGCGTGTTTTTTTTTAAATTGACAAAATAAATCAAAAATAAATCAAAAATAAAAATAAGTGGAAAAGGCGAGAGTGCGCGAGCACACAGGAGCAAAGACAAGCAGCGCAGCTTGATGCGTAGTAAAAAAAATAATACATAGACAACTGGTCGACCTCATTAGAAATAAAAACCCAAAAGATTAGATAGACAAACAAACAAACACATAAATGTGGAGAGAAGGGCAGTGCGCGCAGGAGCAAAGGTAAACAGCAGACAGACCTGAATCCTTATCTTTACAAGGTCGACCTCAGAACTTTGTTCAGTTTGTCTCGGTGACGGATAATGGAAGGAAGGGCAGGCAACTGGTCGACTTCATTTAAATAAACAAATATAAAATAAGATAAACTCTCAGGAATAGATAAATAATAACAAAAAAATTGTAAAGTGGAGAAAGCGAGAGCGCGCGAATGCACTCAAGCAAACACAAACAGCACAGCACGATGCGTATTTTTTTTAAAATTGACAAAATAAATCAAAAATAAATCAAAAATAAAAATAAGTGGAAAAGGCGAGAGTGCGCGAGCACACAGGAGCAAAGACAAGCAGCGCAGCTTGATGCGTAGTAAAAAAAATAATAAATAGACAACTGGTCGACCTCATTAGAAATAAAAACCCAAAAGATTAGATAGACAAACAAACAAACACATAAATGTGGAGAGAAGGGCAGTGCGCGCAGGAGCAAAGGTAAACAGCAGACAGACCTGAATCCTTATCTTTACAAGGTCGACCTCAGAACTTTGTTCAGTTTGTCTCGGTGACGGATAATGGATGGAAGGGCAGGCAACTGGTCGACTTCATTTAAATAAACAAATAAAAAATAAGATAAACTCTCAGGAATAGATAAATAATAACAAAAAAATTGTAAAGTGGAGAAAGCGAGAGCGCGCGAATGCACTCAAGCAAACACAAACAGCACAGCACGATGCGTATTTTTTTTAAATTGACAAAATAAATCAAAAATAAATCAAAAATAAAAATAAGTGGAAAAGGCGAGAGTGCGCGAGCACACAGGAGCAAAGACAAGCAGCGCAGCTTGATGCGTAGTAAAAAAAATAATAAATAGACAACTGGTCGACCTCATTAGAAATAAAAACCCAAAAGATTAGATAGACAAACAAACAAACACATAAATGTGGAGAGAAGGGCAGTGCGCGCAGGAGCAAAGGTAAACAGCAGACAGACCTGAATCCTTATCTTTACAAGGTCGACCTCAGAACTTTGTTCAGTTTGTCTCGGTGACGGATAATGGAAGGAAGGGCAGGCAACTGGTCGACTTCATTTAAATAAACAAATAAAAAATAAGATAAACTCTCAGGAATAGATAAATAATAACAAAAAAATTGTAAAGTGGAGAAAGCGAGAGCGCGCGAATGCACTCAAGCAAACACAAACAGCACAGCACGATGCGTATTTTTTTTTAAATTGACAAAATAAATCAAAAATAAATCAAAAATAAAAATAAGTGGAAAAGGCGAGAGTGCGCGAGCACACAGGAGCAAAGACAAGCAGCGCAGCTTGATGCGTAGTAAAAAAAATAATAAATAGACAACTGGTCGACCTCATTAGAAATAAAAACCCAAAAGATTAGATAGACAAACAAACAAACACATAAATGTGGAGAGAAGGGCAGTGCGCGCAGGAGCAAAGGTAAACAGCAGACAGACCTGAATCCTTATCTTTACAAGGTCGACCTCAGAACTTTGTTCAGTTTGTCTCGGTGACGGATAATGGAAGGAAGGGCAGGCAACTGGTCGACTTCATTTAAATAAACAAATAAAAAATAAGATAAACTCTCAGGAATAGATAAATAATAACAAAAAAATTGTAAAGTGGAGAAAGCGAGAGCGCGCGAATGCACTCAAGCAAACACAAACAGCACAGCACGATGCGTATTTTTTTTAAATTGACAAAATAAATCAAAAATAAATCAAAAATAAAAATAAGTGGAAAAGGCGAGAGTGCGCGAGCACACAGGAGCAAAGACAAGCAGCGCAGCTTGATGCGTAGTAAAAAAAATAATAAATAGACAACTGGTCGACCTCATTAGAAATAAAAACCCAAAAGATTAGATAGACAAACAAACAAACACATAAATGTGGAGAGAAGGGCAGTGCGCGCAGGAGCAAAGGTAAACAGCAGACAGACCTGAATCCTTATCTTTACAAGGTCGACCTCAGAACTTTGTTCAGTTTGTCTCGGTGACGGATAATGGAAGGAAGGGCAGGCAACTGGTCGACTTCATTTAAATAAACAAATAAAAAATAAGATAAACTCTCAGGAATAGATAAATAATAACAAAAAAATTGTAAAGTGGAGAAAGCGAGAGCGCGCGAATGCACTCAAGCAAACACAAACAGCACAGCACGATGCGTATTTTTTTTAAATTGACAAAATAAATCAAAAATAAATCAAAAATAAAAATAAGTGGAAAAGGCGAGAGTGCGCGAGCACACAGGAGCAAAGACAAGCAGCGCAGCTTGATGCGTAGTAAAAAAAATAATAAATAGACAACTGGTCGACCTCATTAGAAATAAAAACCCAAAAGATTAGATAGACAAACAAACAAACACATAAATGTGGAGAGAAGGGCAGTGCGCGCAGGAGCAAAGGTAAACAGCAGACAGACCTGAATCCTTATCTTTACAAGGTCGACCTCAGAACTTTGTTCAGTTTGTCTCGGTGACGGATAATGGAAGGAAGGGCAGGCAACTGGTCGACTTCATTTAAATAAACAAATAAAAAATAAGATAAACTCTCAGGAATAGATAAATAATAACAAAAAAATTGTAAAGTGGAGAAAGCGAGAGCGCGCGAATGCACTCAAGCAAACACAAACAGCACAGCACGATGCGTATTTTTTTTAAAATTGACAAAATAAATCAAAAATAAATCAAAAATAAAAATAAGTGGAAAAGGCGAGAGTGCGCGAGCACACAGGAGCAAAGACAAGCAGCGCAGCTTGATGCGTAGTAAAAAAAATAATAAATAGACAACTGGTCGACCTCATTAGAAATAAAAACCCAAAAGATTAGATAGACAAACAAACAAACACATAAATGTGGAGAGAAGGGCAGTCCGCGCAGGAGCAAAGGTAAACAGCAGACAGACCTGAATCCTTATCTTTACAAGGTCGACCTCAGAACTTTGTTCAGTTTGTCTCGGTGACGGATAATGGAAGGAAGGGCAGGCAACTGGTCGACTTCATTTAAATAAACAAATAAAAAATAAGATAAACTCTCAGGAATAGATAAATAATAACAAAAAAATTGTAAAGTGGAGAAAGCGAGAGCGCGCGAATGCACTCAAGCAAACACAAACAGCACAGCACGATGCGTGTTTTTTTTTAAATTGACAAAATAAATCAAAAATAAATCAAAAATAAAAATAAGTGGAAAAGGCGAGAGTGCGCGAGCACACAGGAGCAAAGACAAGCAGCGCAGCTTGATGCGTAGTAAAAAAAATAATAATAGACAACTGGTCGACCTCATTAGAAATAAAAACCCAAAAGATTAGATAGACAAACAAACAAACACATAAATGTGGAGAGAAGGGCAGTGCGCGCAGGAGCAAAGGTAAACAGCAGACAGACCTGAATCCTTATCTTTACAAGGTCGACCTCAGAACTTTGTTCAGTTTGTCTCGGTGACGGATAATGGAAGGAAGGGCAGGCAACTGGTCGACTTCATTTAAATAAACAAATAAAAAATAAGATAAACTCTCAGGAATAGATAAATAATAACAAAAAAATTGTAAAGTGGAGAAAGCGAGAGCGCGCGAATGCACTCAAGCAAACACAAACAGCACAGCACGATGCGTATTTTTTTTAAATTGACAAAATAAATCAAAAATAAATCAAAAATAAAAATAAGTGGAAAAGGCGAGAGTGCGCGAGCACACAGGAGCAAAGACAAGCAGCGCAGCTTGATGCGTAGTAAAAAAAATAATACATAGACAACTGGTCGACCTCATTAGAAATAAAAACCCAAAAGATTAGATAGACAAACAAACAAACACATAAATGTGGAGAGAAGGGCAGTGCGCGCAGGAGCAAAGGTAAACAGCAGACAGACCTGAATCCTTATCTTTACAAGGTCGACCTCAGAACTTTGTTCAGTTTGTCTCGGTGACGGATAATGGAAGGAAGGGCAGGCAACTGGTCGACTTCATTTAAATAAACAAATAAAAAATAAGATAAACTCTCAGGAATAGATAAATAATAACAAAAAAATTGTAAAGTGGAGAAAGCGAGAGCGCGCGAATGCACTCAAGCAAACACAAACAGCACAGCACGATGCGTATTTTTTTTAAAATTGACAAAATAAATCAAAAATAAATCAAAAATAAAAATAAGTGGAAAAGGCGAGAGTGCGCGAGCACACAGGAGCAAAGACAAGCAGCGCAGCTTGATGCGTAGTAAAAAAAATAATAAATAGACAACTGGTCGACCTCATTAGAAATAAAAACCCAAAAGATTAGATAGACAAACAAACAAACACATAAATGTGGAGAGAAGGGCAGTGCGCGCAGGAGCAAAGGTAAACAGCAGACAGACCTGAATCCTTATCTTTACAAGGTCGACCTCAGAACTTTGTTCAGTTTGTCTCGGTGACGGATAATGGAAGGAAGGGCAGGCAACTGGTCGACTTCATTTAAATAAACAAATAAAAAATAAGATAAACTCTCAGGAATAGATAAATAATAACAAAAAAATTGTAAAGTGGGAAAGCGAGAGCGCGCGAATGCACTCAAGCAAACACAAACAGCACAGCACGATGCGTATTTTTTTTTAAATTGACAAAATAAATCAAAAATAAATCAAAAATAAAAATAAGTGGAAAAGGCGAGAGTGCGCGAGCACACAGGAGCAAAGACAAGCAGCGCAGCTTGATGCGTAGTAAAAAAAATAATAAATAGACAACTGGTCGACCTCATTAGAAATAAAAACCCAAAAGATTAGATAGACAAACAAACAAAACACATAAATGTGGAGAGAAGGGCAGTGCGCGAAGGATCAAAGGTAAACAGCAGACAGACCTGAATCCTTATCTTTACAAGGTCGACCTCAGAACTTTGTTCAGTTTGTCTCGGTGACGGATAATGGAAGGAAGGGCAGGCAACTGGTCGACTTCATTTAAATAAACAAATAAAAAATAAGATAAACTCTCAGGAATAGATAAATAATAACAAAAAAATTGTAAAGTGGAGAAAGCGAGAGCGCGCGAATGCACTCAAGCAAACACAAACAGCACAGCACGATGCGTATTTTTTTTTAAAATTGACAAAATAAATCAAAAATAAATCAAAAATAAAAATAAGTGGAAAAGGCGAGAGTGCGCGAGCACACAGGAGCAAAGACAAGCAGCGCAGCTTGATGCGTAGTAAAAAAAATAATAAATAGACAACTGGTCGACCTCATTAGAAATAAAAACCCAAAAGATTAGATAGACAAACAAACAAACACATAAATGTGGAGAGAAGGGCAGTGCGCGCAGGAGCAAAGGTAAACAGCAGACAGACCTGAATCCTTATCTTTACAAGGTCGACCTCAGAACTTTGTTCAGTTTGTCTCGGTGACGGATAATGGAAGGAAGGGCAGGCAACTGGTCGACTTCATTTAAATAAACAAATAAAAAATAAGATAAACTCTCAGGAATAGATAAATAATAACAAAAAAATTGTAAAGTGGAGAAAGCGAGAGCGCGCGAATGCACTCAAGCAAACACAAACAGCACAGCACGATGCGTATTTTTTTTAAATTGACAAAATAAATCAAAAATAAATCAAAAATAAAAATAAGTGGAAAAGGCGAGAGTGCGCGAGCACACAGGAGCAAAGACAAGCAGCGCAGCTTGATGCGTAGTAAAAAAAATAATAAATAGACAACTGGTCGACCTCATTAGAAATAAAAACCCAAAAGATTAGATAGACAAACAAACAAACACATAAATGTGGAGAGAAGGGCAGTGCGCGCAGGAGCAAAGGTAAACAGCAGACAGACCTGAATCCTTATCTTTACAAGGTCGACCTCAGAACTTTGTTCAGTTTGTCTCGGTGACGGATAATGGAAGGAAGGGCAGGCAACTGGTCGACTTCATTTAAATAAACAAATAAAAAATAAGATAAACTCTCAGGAATAGATAAATAATAACAAAAAAATTGTAAAGTGGAGAAAGCGAGAGCGCGCGAATGCACTCAAGCAAACACAAACAGCACAGCACGATGCGTGTTTTTTTTTAAATTGACAAAATAAATCAAAAATAAATCAAAAATAAAAATAAGTGGAAAAGGCGAGAGTGCGCGAGCACACAGGAGCAAAGACAAGCAGCGCAGCTTGATGCGTAGTAAAAAAAATAATAAATAGACAACTGGTCGACCTCATTAGAAATAAAAACCCAAAAGATTAGATAGACAAACAAACAAACACATAAATGTGGAGAGAAGGGCAGTGCGCGCAGGAGCAAAGGTAAACAGCAGACAGACCTGAATCCTTATCTTTACAAGGTCGACCTCAGAACTTTGTTCAGTTTGTCTCGGTGACGGATAATGGAAGGAAGGGCAGGCAACTGGTCGACTTCATTTAAATAAACAAATAAAAAATAAGATAAACTCTCAGGAATAGATAAATAATAACAAAAAAATTGTAAAGTGGAGAAAGCGAGAGCGCGCGAATGCACTCAAGCAAACACAAACAGCACAGCACGATGCGTATTTTTTTTAAAATTGACAAAATAAATCAAAAATAAATCAAAAATAAAAATAAGTGGAAAAGGCGAGAGTGCGCGAGCACACAGGAGCAAAGACAAGCAGCGCAGCTTGATGCGTAGTAAAAAAAATAATAAATAGACAACTGGTCGACCTCATTAGAAATAAAAACCCAAAAGATTAGATAGACAAACAAACAAACACATAAATGTGGAGAGAAGGGCAGTGCGCGCAGGAGCAAAGGTAAACAGCAGACAGACCTGAATCCTTATCTTTACAAGGTCGACCTCAGAACTTTGTTCAGTTTGTCTCGGTGACGGATAATGGAAGGAAGGGCAGGCAACTGGTCGACTTCATTTAAATAAACAAATAAAAAATAAGATAAACTCTCAGGAATAGATAAATAATAACAAAAAAATTGTAAAGTGGAGAAAGCGAGAGCGCGCGAATGCACTCAAGCAAACACAAACAGCACAGCACGATGCGTATTTTTTTTAAATTGACAAAATAAATCAAAAATAAATCAAAAATAAAAATAAGTGGAAAAGGCGAGAGTGCGCGAGCACACAGGAGCAAAGACAAGCAGCGCAGCTTGATGCGTAGTAAAAAAAATAATAAATAGACAACTGGTCGACCTCATTAGAAATAAAAACCCAAAAGATTAGATAGACAAACAAACAAACACATAAATGTGGAGAGAAGGGCAGTGCGCGCAGGAGCAAAGGTAAACAGCAGACAGACCTGAATCCTTATCTTTACAAGGTCGACCTCAGAACTTTGTTCAGTTTGTCTCGGTGACGGATAATGGAAGGAAGGGCAGGCAACTGGTCGACTTCATTTAAATAAACAAATAAAAAATAAGATAAACTCTCAGGAATAGATAAATAATAACAAAAAAATTGTAAAGTGGAGAAAGGAGAGCGCGCGAATGCACTCAAGCAAACACAAACAGCACAGCACGATGCGTATTTTTTTTAAAATTGACAAAATAAATCAAAAATAAATCAAAAATAAAAATAAGTGGAAAAGGCGAGAGTGCGCGAGCACACAGGAGCAAAGACAAGCAGCGCAGCTTGATGCGTAGTAAAAAAAATAATAAATAGACAACTGGTCGACCTCATTAGAAATAAAAACCCAAAAGATTAGATAGACAAACAAACAAACACATAAATGTGGAGAGAAGGGCAGTCCGCGCAGGAGCAAAGGTAAACAGCAGACAGACCTGAATCCTTATCTTTACAAGGTCGACCTCAGAACTTTGTTCAGTTTGTCTCGGTGACGGATAATGGAAGGAAGGGCAGGCAACTGGTCGACTTCATTTAAATAAACAAATAAAAAATAAGATAAACTCTCAGGAATAGATAAATAATAACAAAAAAATTGTAAAGTGGAGAAAGAGAGAGCGCGCGAATGCACTCAAGCAAACACAAACAGCACAGCACGATGCGTGTTTTTTTTTAAATTGACAAAATAAATAAAAAATAAATCAAAAATAAAAATAAGTGGAAAAGGCGAGAGTGCGCGAGCACACAGGAGCAAAGACAAGCAGCGCAGCTTGATGCATAGTAAAAAAAATAATAAATAGACAACTGGTCGACCTCATTAGAAATAAAAACCCAAAAGATTAGATAGACAAACAAACAAACACATAAATGTGGAGAGAAGGGCAGTGCGCGCAGGAGCAAAGGTAAACAGCAGACAGACCTGAATCCTTATCTTTACAAAGGTCGACCTCAGAACTTTGTTCAGTTTGTCTCGGTGACGGATAATGGAAGGAAGGGCAGGCAACTGGTCGACTTCATTTAAATAAACAAATAAAAATAAGATAAACTCTCAGGAATAGATAAATAATAACAAAAAAATTGTAAAGTGGAGAAAGCGAGAGCGCGCGAATGCACTCAAGCAAACACAAACAGCACAGCACGATGCGTATTTTTTTTAAATTGACAAAATAAATCAAAAATAAATCAAAAATAAAAATAAGTGGAAAAGGCGAGAGTGCGCGAGCACACAGGAGCAAAGACAAGCAGCGCAGCTTGATGCGTAGTAAAAAAAAATAATAAATAGACAACTGGTCGACCTCATTAGAAATAAAAACCCAAAAGATTAGATAGACAAACAAACAAACACATAAATGTGGAGAGAAGGGCTGTGCGCGCAGGAGCAAAGGTAAACAGCAGACAGACCTGAATCCTTATCTTTACAAGGTCGACCTCAGAAATTTGTTCAGTTTGTCTCGGTGACTGATAATGGAAGGAAGGGCAGGCAACTGGTCGACTTCATTTAAATAAACAAATAAAAAATAAGATAAACTCTCAGGAATAGATAAATAATAACAAAAAAATTGTAAAGTGGGGAAAGCGAGAGCGCGCGAATGCATTCAAGCAAACACAAACAGCACAGCACGATGCGTATTTTTTTTTAAAATTGACAAATTAAATAAAAAATAAATCAAAAATAAAAATAAGTGGAAAAGGCGAGAGTGCGCGAGCACACAGGAGCAAAGACAAGCAGCGCAGCTTGATGCGTAGTAAAAAAAATAATAAATAGACAACTGGTCGACCTCATTAGAAATAAAAACCCAAAAGATTAGATAGACAAA
Organism: Perognathus longimembris pacificus; assembly: GCF_023159225.1. NCBI lineage: Eukaryota > Metazoa > Chordata > Mammalia > Rodentia > Heteromyidae > Perognathus > Perognathus longimembris. The sequence goes on along the minus strand of NW_025960096.1, from coordinate 9,900 downwards.
CTAACAAAAACATAAATGTGGAGAGAAGGGCAGTGCGCGAAGGATCAAAGGTAAACAGCAGACAGACCTGAATCCTTATCTTTACAAGGTCGACCTCAGAACTTTGTTCAGTTTGTCTCGGTGACGGATAATGGAAGGAAGGGCAGGCAACTGGTCGACTTCATTTAAATAAACAAATAAAAAATAAGATAAACTCTCAGGAATAGATAAATAATAACAAAAAAATTGTAAAGTTGAGAAAGCGAGAGCGCGCGAATGCACTCAAGCAAACACAAACAGCACAGCACGATGCGTATTTTTTTTAAAAATTGACAAAATAAATCAAAAATAAATCAAAAATAAAAATAAGTGGAAAAGGCGAGAGTGCGCGAGCACACAGGAGCAAAGACAAGCAGCGCAGCTTGATGCGTAGTAAAAAATAATAAATAGACAACTGGTCGACCTCATTAGAAATAAAAACCCAAAAGATTAGATAGACAAACAAACAAACACATAAATGTGGAGAGAAGGGCAGTCCGCGCAGGAGCAAAGGTAAACAGCAGACAGACCTGAATCCTTATCTTTACAAGGTCGACCTCAGAACTTTGTTCAGTTTGTCTCGGTGACGGATAATGGAAGGAAGGGCAGGCAACTGGTCGACTTCATTTAAATAAACAAATAAAAAATAAGATAAACTCTCAGGAATAGATAAATAATAACAAAAAAATTGTAAAGTGGAGAAAGCGAGAGCGCGCGAATGCACTCAAGCAAACACAAACAGCACAGCACGATGCGTATTTTTTTTAAAATTGACAAAATAAATCAAAAATAAAAATAAGTGGAAAAGGCGAGAGTGCGCGAGCACACAGGAGCAAAGACAAGCAGCGCAGCTTGATGCGTAGTAAAAAAAATAATAAATAGACAACTGGTCGACCTCATTAGAAATAAAAACCCAAAAGATTAGATAGACAAACAAACAAACACATAAATGTGGAGAGAAGGGCAGTGCGCGCAGGAGCAAAGGTAAACAGCAGACAGACCTGAATCCTTATCTTTACAAGGTCGACCTCAGAACTTTGTTCAGTTTGTCTCGGTGACGGATAATGGAAGGAAGGGCAGGCAACTGGTCGACTTCATTTAAATAAACAAATAAAAAATAAGATAAACTCTCAGGAATAGATAAATAATAACAAAAAAATTGTAAAGTGGAGAAAGGAGAGCGCGCGAATGCACTCAAGCAAACACAAACAGCACAGCACGATGCGTATTTTTTTTAAAATTGACAAAATAAATCAAAAATAAATCAAAAATAAAAATAAGTGGAAAAGGCGAGAGTGCGCGAGCACACAGGAGCAAAGACAAGCAGCGCAGCTTGATGCGTACTAAAAAAAATAATAAATAGACAACTGGTCGACCTCATTAGAAATAAAAACCCAAAAGATTAGATAGACAAACAAACAAACACATAAATATGGAGAGAAGGGCAGTCCTCGCAGGAGCAAATGTAAACAGCAGACAGACCTGAATCCTTATCTTTACACGGTCGACCTCAGAACTTTGTTCATTTTGTCTCGGTGACGGATAATGGAAGGAAGGGCAGGCAACTGGTCGACTTCATTTAAATAAACAAATAAAAAATAAGATAAACTCTCAGGAATAGATAAATAATAACAAAAAAATTGTAAAGTGGAGAAAGCGAGAGCGCGCGAATGCACTCAAGCAAACACAAACAGCACAGCACGATGCGTATTTTTTTTTTAAATTGACAAAATAAATCAAAAATAAATCAAAAATAAAAATAAGTGGAAAAGGCGAGAGTGCGCGAGCACACAGGAGCAAAGACAAGCAGCGCAGCTTGATGCGTAGTAAAAAAAATAATACATAGACAACTGGTCGACCTCATTAGAAATAAAAACCCAAAAGATTAGATAGACAAACAAACAAACACATAAATGTGGAGAGAAGGGCAGTGCGCGCAGGAGCAAAGGTAAACAGCAGACAGACCTGAATCCTTATCTTTACAAGGTCGACCTCAGAACTTTGTTCAGTTTGTCTCGGTGACTGATAATGGAAGGAAGGGCAGGCAACTGGTCGACTTCATTTAAATAAACAAATAAAAAATAAGATAAACTCTCCGGAATAGATAAATAATAACAAAAAAATTGTAAAGTGGAGAAAGAGAGAGCGCGCGAATGCACTCAAGCAAACACAAACAGCACAGCACGATGCGTATTTTTTTAAAATTGACAAAGTAAATCAAAAATAAATCAAAATAAAAATAAGTGGAAAAGGCGAGAGTGCGCGAGCACACAGGAGCAAAGACAAGCAGCGCAGCTTGATGCGTAGTAAAAAAAATAATAAATAGACTACTGGTCGACCTCATTAGAAATAAAAACCCAAAAGATTAGATAGACAAACAAACAAACACATAAATGTGGAGAGAAGGGCAGTGTGCGCTGGAGCAAAGGTAAACAACAGACAGACCTGAATCCTTATCTTTACAAGGTCGACCTCAGAACTTTGTTCAGTTTGTCTCGGTGACGGATAATGGAAGGAAGGGCAGGCAACTGGTCGACTTCATTTAAATAAACAAATAAAAAATAAGATAAACTCTCAGGAATAGATAAATAATAACAAAAAAATTGTAAAGTGGAGAAAGCGAGAGCGCGCGAATGCACTCAAGCAAACACAAACAGCACAGCACGATGCGTATTTTTTTTTAAATTGACAAAATAAATCAAAAATAAATCATAAATAAAAATAAGTGGAAAAGGCGAGAGTGCACGAGCACACAGGAGCAAAGACAAGCAGCGCAGCTTGATGCGTAGTAAAAAAATAATAAATAGACAACTGGTCCACCTAATTAGAAATAAAAACCCAAAAGATTAGATAGACAAACAAACAAACACATAAATGTGGAGAGAAGGGCAGTGCGCGCAGGAGCAAAGGTAAACAGCAGACAGACCTGAATCCTTATCTTTACAAGGTCGACCTCAGAACTTTGTTCAGTTTGTCTCGGTGACGGATAATGGAAGGAAGGGCAGGCAACTGGTAGACTTCATTTAAATAAACAAATAAAAAATAAGATAAACTCTCAGGAATAGATAAATAATAACAAAAAAATTGTAAAGTGGAGAAAGCGAGAGCGCGCGAATGCACTCAAGCAAACACAAACAGCACAGCACGATGCGTATTTTTTTTTTAAATTGACAAAATAAATAAAAAATAAATCAAAAATAAAAATAAGTGGAAAAGGCGAGATTGCGCGAGCACACAGGAGCAACGACAAGCAGCGCAGCTTGATGCGTAGTAAAAAAAATAATAAATAGACAACTGGTCGACCTCATTAGAAATAAAAACCCAAAAGATTAGATAGACAAACAAACAAACACATAAATGTGGAGAGAAGGGCAGTGCGCGCAGGAGCAAAGGTAAACAGCAGACAGACCTGAATCCTTATCTTTACAAGGTCGACCTCAGAACTTTGTTCAGTTTGTCTCGGTGACGGATAATGGAAGGAAGGGCAGGCAACTGGTCGACTTCATTTAAATAAACAAATAAAAAATAAGATAAACTCTCAGGAATAGATAAATAATAACAAAAAAATTGTAAAGTGGAGAAAGCGAGAGCGCGTGAATGCACTCAAGCAAACACAAACAGCACAGCCCGATGTGTATTTTTTTTTAAATTGAAAAAATAAATCAAAAATAAATAAAAAATAAAAATAAGTGGAAAAGGCGAGAGTGCGCGAGCACACAGGAGCAAAGACAAGCAGCGCAGCTTGATGCGTAGTAAAAAAAATAATAAATAGACAACTGGTCGACCTCATTAGAAATAAAAACCCAAAAGATTAGATAGACAAACAAACAAACACATAAATGTGGAGAGAAGGGCAGTGCGCGCAGGAGCAAAGGTAAACAGCAGACAGACCAGAATCCTTATCTTTACAAGGTCGACCTCAGAACTTTGTTCAGTTTGTCTCGGTGACGGATAATGGAAGGAAGGGCAGGCAAATGGTCGACTTCATTTAAATAAACAAAGAAAAAATAAGATAAACTCTCAGGAATAGATAAATAATAACAAAAAAATTGTAAAGTGGAGAAAGCGAGAGCGCGCGAATGCACTCAAGCAAACACAAACAGCACAGCACGATGCGTATTTTTTTTTTAAATTGACAAAATAAATCAAAAATAAAAATAAGTGGAAAAGGCGAGAGTGCGCCAGCACACAGGAGCAAAGACAAGCAGCGCAGCTTGATGCGTAGTAAAAAAAATAATACATAGACAACTGGTCGACCTCATTAGAAATAAAAACCCAAAAGATTAGATAGACAAACAAACAAACACATAAATGTGGAGAGAAGGGCAGTGCGCGCAGGAGCAAAGGTAAACAGCAGACAGACCTGAATCCTTATCATTACAAGGTCGACCTCAGAACTTTGTTCAGTTTGTCTCGGTGACGGATAATGGAAGGAAGGGCAGGCAACTGGTCGACTTCATTTAAATAAACAAATAAAAAATAAGATAAACTCTCAGGAATAGATAAATAATAACAAAAAAATTGTAAAGTGGAGAAAGCGAGAGCGCGCGAATGCACTCAAGCAAACACAAACAGCATAGCACGATGCGTATTTTTTTTTTAAATTGACAAAATAAATCAAAAATAAATCAAAAATAAAAATAAGTGGAAAAGGCGAGAGTGCGCGAGCACACAGGAGCAAAGACAAGCAGCGCAGCTTGTTGCGTAGTAAAAAACATAATAAATAGACAACTGGTCCACCTAATTAGAAATAAAAACCCAAAAGATTAGATAGACAAACAAACAAACACATAAATGTGGAGAGAAGGGCAGTGCGCGCAGGAGCAAAGGTAAACAGCAGACAGACCTGAATCCTTATCATTACAAGGTCGACCTCAGAACTTTGTTCAGTTTGTCTCGGTGACGGATAATGGAAGGAAGGGCAGGCAACTGGTCGACTTCATTTAAATAAACAAATAAAAAATAAGATAAACTCTCAGGAATAGATAAATAATAACAAAAAAATTGTAAAGTGGAGAAAGCGAGAGCGCGCGAATGCACTCAAGCAAACACAAACAGCATAGCACGATGCGTATTTTTTTTTAAAATTGACAAAATAAATCAAAAATAAATCAAAAATAAAAATAAGTGGAAAAGGCGAGAGTGCGCGAGCACACAGGAGCAAAGACAAGCAGCGCAGCTTGTTGCGTAGTAAAAAACATAATAAATAGACAACTGGTCTACCTAATTTGAAATAAAAACCCAAAAGATTAGATAGACAAACAAACAAACACATAAATGTGGAGAGAAGGGCAGTGCGCGCAGGAGCAAAGGTAAACAGCAGACAGACCTGAATCCTTATCTTTACAAGGTCGACCTCAGAACTTTGTTCAGTTTGTCTCGGTGACGGATAATGGAAGGAAGGGCAGGCAACTGGTAGACTTCATTTAAATAAACAAATAAAAAATAAGATAAACTCTCAGGAATAGATAAATAATAACAAAAAAATTGTAAAGTGGAGAAAGCGAGAGCGCGCGAATGCACTCAAGCAAACACAAACAGCACAGCACGATGCGTATTTTTTTTTTAAATTGACAAAATAAATAAAAAATAAATCAAAAATAAAAATAAGTGGAAAAGGCGAGAGTGCGCGAGCACACAGGAGCAACGACAAGCAGCGCAGCTTGATGCGTAGTAAAAAAAATAATAAATAGACAACTGGTCGACCTCATTAGAAATAAAAACCCAAAAGATTAGATAGACAAACAAACAAACACATAAATGTGGAGAGAAGGGCAGTGCGCGCAGGAGCAAAGGTAAACAGCAGACAGACCTGAATCCTTATCTTTACAAGGTCGACCTCAGAACTTTGTTCAGTTTGTCTCGGTGACGGATAATGGAAGGAAGGGCAAGCAACTGGTCGACTTCATTTAAATAAACAAATAAAAAATAAGATAAACTCTCAGGAATAGATAAATAATAACAAAAAAATTGTAAAGTGGAGAAAGCGAGAGCGCGTGAATGCACTCAAGCAAACACAAACAGCACAGCCGATGTGTATTTTTTTTTAAATTGAAAAAATAAATCAAAAATAAATAAAAAATAAAAATAAGTGGAAAAGGCGAGAGTGCGCGAGCACACAGGAGCAAAGAGAAGCAGCGCAGCTTGATGCGTAGTAAAAAAAATAATAAATAGACAACTGGTCGACCTCATTAGAAATAAAAACCCAAAAGATTAGATAGACAAACAAACAAACACATAAATGTGGAGAGAAGGGCAGTGCGCGCAGGAGCAAAGGTAAACAGCAGACAGACCTGAATCCTTATCTTTACAAGGTCGACCTCAGAACTTTGTTCAGTTTGTCTCGGTGACGGATAATGGAAGGAAGGGCAGGCAAATGGTCGACTTCATTTAAATAAACAAATAAAAATAAGATAAACTCTCAGGAATAGATAAATAATAACAAAAAAATTGTAAAGTGGAGAAAGCGAGAGCGCGCGAATGCACTCAAGCAAACACAAACAGCACAGCACGATGCGTATTTTTTTTTTAAATTGACAAAATAAATCAAAAATAAAAATAAGTGGAAAAGGCGAGAGTGCGCGAGCACACAGGAGCAAAGACAAGCAGCGCAGCTTGATGCGTACTAAAAAAAATAATACATAGACAACTGGTCGACCTCATTAGAAATAAAAACCCAAAAGATTAGATAGACAAACAAACAAACACATAAATGTGGAGAGAAGGGCAGTGCGCGCAGGAGCAAAGGTAAACAGCAGACAGACCTGAATCCTTATCATTACAAGGTCGACCTCAGAACTTTGTTCAGTTTGTCTCGGTGACGGATAATGGAAGGAAGGGCAGGCAACTGGTCGACTTCATTTAAATAAACAAATAAAAAATAAGATAAACTCTCAGGAATAGATAAATAATAACAAAAAAATTGTAAAGTGGAGAAAGCGAGAGCGCGCGAATGCACTCAAGCAAACACAAACAGCATAGCACGATGCGTATTTTTTTTTAAAATTGACAAAATAAATCAAAAATAAATCAAAAATAAAAATAAGTGGAAAAGGCGAGAGTGCGCGAGCACACAGGAGCAAAGACAAGCAGCGCAGCTTGTTGCGTAGTAAAAAACATAATAAATAGACAACTGGTCCACCTAATTAGAAATAAAAACCCAAAAGATTAGATAGACAAACAAACAAACACATAAATGTGGAGAGAAGGGCAGTGCGCGCAGGAGCAAAGGTAAACAGCAGACAGACCTGAATCCTTATCATTACAAGGTCGACCTCAGAACTTTGTTCAGTTTGTCTCGGTGACGGATAATGAAGGAAGGGCAGGCAACTGGTCGACTTCATTTAAATAAACAAATAAAAAATAAGATAAACTCTCAGGAATAGATAAATAATAACAAAAAAATTGTAAAGTGGAGAAAGCGAGAGCGCGCGAATGCACTCAAGCAAACACAAACAGCATAGCACGATGCGTATTTTTTTTTAAAATTGACAAAATAAATCAAAAATAAATCAAAAATAAAAATAAGTGGAAAAGGCGAGAGTGCGCGAGCACACAGGAGCAAAGACAAGCAGCGCAGCTTGTTGCGTAGTAAAAAACATAATAAATAGACAACTGGTCCACCTAATTAGAAATAAAAACCCAAAAGATTAGATAGACAAACAAACAAACACATAAATGTGGAGAGAAGGGCAGTGCGCGCAGGAGCAAAGGTAAACAGCAGACAGACCTGAATCCTTATCTTTACAAGGTCGACCTCAGAACTTTGTTCAGTTTGTCTCGGTGACGGATAATGGAAGGAAGGGCAGGCAACTGGTAGACTTCATTTAAATAAACAAATAAAAAATAAGATAAACTCTCAGGAATAGATAAATAATAACAAAAAAATTGTAAAGTGGAGAAAGCGAGAGCGCGGCGAATGCACTCAAGCAAACACAAACAGCACAGCACGATGCGTATTTTTTTTTTTAAATTGACAAAATAAATAAAAAATAAATCATAAATAAAAATAAGTGGAAAAGGCGAGGAGTGCGCGAGCACACAGGAGCAACGACAAGCAGCGCAGCTTGATGCGTAGTAAAAAAAATAATAAATAGACAACTGGTCGACCTCATTAGAAATAAAAACCCAAAAGATTAGATAGACAAACAAACAAACACATAAATGTGGAGAGAAGGGCAGTGCGCGCAGGAGCAAAGGTAAACAGCAGACAGACCTGAATCCTTATCTTTACAAGGTCGACCTCAGAACTTTGTTCAGTTTGTCTCGGTGACGGATAATGGAAGGAAGGGCAGGCAACTGGTCGACTTCATTTAAATAAACAAATAAAAAATAAGATAAACTCTCAGGAATAGATAAATAATAACAAAAAAATTGTAAAGTGGAGAAAGCGAGAGCGCGTGAATGCACTCAAGCAAACACAAACAGCACAGCCCGATGTGTATTTTTTTTTAAATTGAAAAAATAAATCAAAAATAAATAAAAAATAAAAATAAGTGGAAAAGGCGAGAGTGCGCGAGCACACAGGAGCAAAGACAAGCAGCGCAGCTTGATGCGTAGTAAAAAAAATAATGAATAGACAACTGGTCGACCTCATTAGAAATAAAAACCCAAAAGATTAGATAGACAAACAAACAAACACATAAATGTGGAGAGAAGGGCAGTGCGCGCAGGAGCAAAGGTAAACAGCAGACAGACCTGAATCCTTATCTTTACAAGGTCGACCTCAGAACTTTGTTCAGTTTGTCTCGGTGACGGATAATGGAAGGAAGGGCAGGCAAATGGTCGACTTCATTTAAATAAACAAATAAAAAATAAGATAAACTCTCAGGAATAGATAAATAATAACAAAAAAATTGTAAAGTGGAGAAAGCGAGGAGCGCGCGAATGCACTCAAGCAAACACAAACAGCACAGCACGATGCGTATTTTTTTTTAAATTGACAAAATAAATCAAAAATAAAAATAAGTGGAAAAGGCGAGAGTGCGCGAGCACACAGGAGCAAAGACAAGCAGCGCAGCTTGATGCGTAGTAAAAAAAATAATACATAGACAACTGGTCGACCTCATTAGAAATAAAAACCCAAAAGATTAGATAGACAAACAAACAAACACATAAATGTGGAGAGAAGGGCAGTGCGCGCAGGAGCAAAGGTAAACAGCAGACAGACCTGAATCCTTATCATTACAAGGTCGACCTCAGAACTTTGTTCAGTTTGTCTCGGTGACGGATAATGGAAGGAAGGGCAGGCAACTGGTCGACTTCATTTAAATAAACAAATAAAAAATAAGATAAACTCTCAGGAATAGATAAATAATAACAAAAAAATTGTAAAGTGGAGAAAGCGAGAGCGCGCGAATGCACTCAAGCAAACACAAACAGCATAGCACGATGCGTATTTTTTTTTAAAATTGACAAAATAAATCAAAAATAAATCAAAAATAAAAATAAGTGGAAAAGGCGAGAGTGCGCGAGCACACAGGAGCAAAGACAAGCAGCGCAGCTTGTTGCGTAGTAAAAAACATAATAAATAGACAACTGGTCGACCTCATTAGAAATAAAAACCCAAAAGATTAGATAGACAAACAAACAAACACATAAATGTGGAGAGAAGGGCAGTGCGCGCAGGAGCAAAGGTAAACAGCAGACAGACCTGAATCCTTATCTTTACAAGGTCGACCTCAGAACTTTGTTCAGTTTGTCTCGGTGACGGATAATGGAAGGAAGGGCAGGCAACTGGTCGACTTCATTTAAATAAACAAATAAAAAATAAGATACACTCTCAGGAATAGATAAATAATAACAAAAAAATTGTAAAGTGGAGAAAGCGAGAGCGCGCGAATGCACTCAAGCAAACACAAACAGCACAGCACGATGCGTATT
>NW_025960095.1:0-39673 GCF_023159225.1 Perognathus longimembris pacificus | reverse complement strand
GGAAGGAAGGGCAGGCAACTGGTCGACTTCATTTAAATAAACAAATAAAAAATAAGATAAACTCTCAGGAATAGATAAATAATAACAAAAAAATTGTAAAGTGGAGAAAGCGAGAGCGCGCGAATGCACTCAAGCAAACACAAACAGCACAGCACGATGCGTATTTTTTTTTAAATTGACAAAATAAATCAAAAATAAATCAAAAATAAAAATAAGTGGAAAAGGCGAGAGTGCGGGAGCACACAGGAGCAAAGACAAGCAGCGCAGCTTGATGCGTAATAAAAAAAATAATAAATAGACAACTGGTTGACCTCATTAGAAATAAAAACCCAAAAGATTAGATAGACAAACAAACAAACACATAAATGTGGAGAGAAGGGCAGTGCGCGCAGGAGCAAAGGTAAACAGCAGACAGACCTGAATCCTTATCTTTACAAGGTCGACCTCAGAACTTTGTTCAGTTTGTCTCGGTGACGGATAATGGAAGGAAGGGCAGGCAACTGGTCGACTTCATTTAAATAAACAAATAAAAAATAAGATAAACTCTCAGGAATAGATAAATAATAACAAAAAAATTGTAAAGTGGAGAAAGCGAGAGCGCGCGAATGCACTCAAGCAAACACAAACAGCACAGCACGATGCGTATTTTTTTTAAAAATTGACAAAATAAATCAAAAATAAATCGAAAATCGAAAATAAGTGGAAAATGCGAGAGTGCGCGAGCATACAGGAGCAAAGACAAGCAGCGCAGCTTGATGCGTAGTAAAAAAAATAATAGACAACTGGTCGACCTCATTAGAAATAAAAACCCAAAAGATTAGATAGACAAACAAACAAACACATAAATGTGGAATGAAGGGCAGTGCGCGCAGGAGCAAAGGTAAACAGCAGACAGACCTGAATCCTTATCTTTACAAGGTCGACCTCAGAACTTTGTTCAGTTTTTCTCGGTGACGGATAATGGAAGGAAGGGCAGGCAACTGGTCGACTTCATTTAAATAAACAAATAAAAATAAGATAAACTCTCAGGAATAGATAAATAATAACAAAAAATTGTAAAGTGGAGAAAGCGAGAGCGCGCGAATGCACTCAAGCAAACACAAACAGCACAGCACGATGCGTATTTTTTTTAAATTGACAAAATAAATCAAAAATAAATCAAAAATAAAAATAAGTGGAAAAGGCGAGAGTGCGCGAGCACACAGGAGCAAAGACAAGCAGCGCAGCTTGATGCGTAGTAAAAAAAATAATAAATAGACAACTGGTCGACCTCATTAGAAATAAAACCCAAAAGATTAGATAGACAAACAAACAAACACATAAATGTGGAGAGAAGGGCAGTGCGCGCAGGAGCAAAGGTAAACAGCAGACAGACCTGAATCCTTATCTTTACAAGGTCGACCTCAGAACTTTGTTCAGTTTGTCTCGGTGACGGATAATGGAAGGAAGGGCAGGCAACTGGTCGACTTCATTTAAATAAACAAATAAAAAATAAGATAAACTCTCAGGAATAGATAAATAATAACAAAAAAATTGTAAAGTGGAGAAAGCGAGAGCGCGCGAATGCACTCAAGCAAACACAAACAGCACAGCACGATGCGTATTTTTTTTAAAAATTGACAAAATAAATCAAAAACAAATCAAAAATAAAAATAAGTGGAAAAGGCGAGAGTGCGCGAGCATACAGGAGCAAAGAAAAGCAGCGCAGCTTGATGCGTAGTAAAAAAATAATAAATAGACAACTGGTCGACCTCATTAGAAATAAAAACCCAAAAGATTAGATAGAAAAACAAACAAACACATAAATGTGGAAAGAAGGGCAGTGCGGCAGTAGCAAAGGTAAACAGCAGACAGACCTGAATCCTTATCTTTACAAGGTCGACCTCAGAACTTTGTTCAGTTTGTCTCGGTGACGGATAAGGGAAGGAAGGGCAGGTAACTGGTCGACTTCATTTAAATAAACAAATAAAAAATAAGATAAACTCTGAGGAATAGATAAATAATAACAAAAAATTGTAAAGTGCAGAAAGCGAGAGCGCGCGATTGCACTCAAGCAAACACAAACAGCACAGCAGGATGCGTTTTTTTTTTAAATTGACAAAATAAATCAAAAATAAATCAAAAACAAAAATAAGTGGAAAAGGCGAGAGTGTGCGAGCACACAGGAGCAAAGACAAGCAGCGCAGCTTGATGCGTAGTAAAAAAAATAATAAATAGACAACTGGTCCACCTCATTAGAAATAAAAACCCAAAAGATTAGATAGACAAACAAACAAACACATAAATATGGAGAGAAGGGCAGTGCGCGCAGGAGCAAAGGTAAACAGCAGACAGACCTGAATCCTTATCTTTACAAGGTCGACCTCAGAACTTTGTTCAGTTTGTCTCGGTGACGGATAATGGAAGGAAGGGCAGGAAACTGGTCGACTTCATTTAAATAAACAAATAAAAAATAAGATAAACGCTCAGGAATAGATAAATAATAACAAAAAAATTGTAAAGTGGAGAAAGCGAGAGCGCTCGAATGCACTCAAGCATACACAAACAGCACAGCACGATGCGTTTTTTTTTAAATTGACAAAATAAATCAAAAATAAATCAAAAATAAATATAAGTGGAAAAGGCAAGAGTGCGCGAGCACACAGGAGCAAAGACAAGCAGCGCAGCGTGATGCGTAGTAAAAAAAATAATAAATAGACAACTGGTCGACCTCATTAGAAATAAAAACCCAAAAGATTAGATAGACAAACAAACAAACACATAAATGTGGAGAGAAGGGCAGTGCGTGCAGGAGCAAAGGTAAACAGCAGACAGACCTGAATCCTTATCTTTACAAGGTCGACCTCAGAACTTTGTTCAGTTTGTCTCGGTGACGGATAATGGAAGGAAGGGCAGGCAACTGGTCGACTTCATTTAAATAAACAAATAAAAAATAAGATAAACTCTCAGGAATAGATAAATAATAACAAAAAAATTGTAAAGTGGAGAAAGCGATAGCGCGCGAATGCACTCAAGCAAACACAAACAGCACAGCACGATGCATATTTTTTTTAAATTGACAAAATAAATCAAAAATAAATCAAAAATAAAAATAAGTGGAAAAGGCGAGAGTGCGCGAGCACACAGGAGCAAAGACAAGCAGCGCAGCTTGATGGGTAGTAAAAAAAATAATAAATAGAAAACTGGTCGACCTCATTAGAAATAAAAAGCCAAAAGATTAGATAGACAAACAAACAAACACATAAATGTGGAGAGAAGGGCAGTGCGGGCAGGAGCAAAGGTAAACAGCAGACAGACCTGAATCCTTATCTTTACAAGGTCGACCTCAGAACTTTGTTCAGTTTGTCTCGGTGACGGATAATGGAAGGAAGGGCAGGCAACTGGTCGACTTCATTTAAATAAACAAATAAAAAATAAGATAAACTCTCAGGAATAGATAAATAATAACAAAAAATTTTAAAGTGGAGAAAGCGAGAGCGCGCGAATGCACTCAAGCAAACACAAACAGCACAGCACGATGCGTATTTTTTTTAAATTGACAAAATAAGTCAAAAATAAATCAAAAATAAAAATAAGTGGAAAAGGCGAGAGTGCGCGAGCACACAGGAGCAAACACAAGCAGCGCAGCTTGATGCGTAGTAAAAAAAATAATAAATAGACAACTGGTCGACCTCATTAGAAATAAAAACCCAAAAGATTAGATAGACAAACAAACAAACACATAAATGTGGAGAGAAGGGCAGTGCGCGCAGGAGCCAAGGTAAACAGCAGACAGACCTGAATCCTTATCTTTACAAGGTCGACCTCAGAACTTTGTTCAGTTTGTCTCGGTGACGGATAATGGAAGGAAGGGCAGGCAACTGGTCGACTTTATTTAAATAAACAAATAAAAATAAGATAAACTCTCAGGAATAGATAAATAATAACCAAAAAATTGAAAGTGGAGAAAGCGAGAGCGCGTGAATGCACTCAAGCAAACACAAACAGCACAGCACGATGCGTATTTTTTTTTAAATTGACAAAATAAATAAAAAATAAATCAAAAATAAAAATAAGTGGAAAAGGCGAGAGTGCGGGAGCACACAGGAGCAAAGACAAGCAGCGCAGCTTGATGCGTTGTAAAAAAAATAATAAATAGACAACTGGTCGACCTCATTAGTAATAAAAACCCAAAAGATTAGATAGACAAACAAACAAACACATAAATGTGGAGAGAAGGGCAGTGCGCGCAGGAGCAAAGGTAAACAGCAGACCGACCTGAATCCTTATCTTTACAACGTCGACCTCAGAACTTTGTTCAGTTTGTCTCGGTGACGGATAATGGAAGGAAGGGCAGGCAACTGGTCGACTTCATTTAAATAAACAAATAAAAAATAAGATAAACTCTCAGGAATAGATAAATAATAACAAAAATGTTGTAAAGTGGAGAAAGCGAGAGCGCGCGAATGCACTCAAGCAAACACAAACAGCACAGCACGATGCGTATTTTTTTTTTAAATTGACAAAATAAATCAAAAATAAAAATAAGTGGAAAAGGCGAGAGTGCGCGAGCACACAGGAGCAAAGACAAGCAGCGCAGCTTGATGCGTAGTAAAAAAAATAATAAATAGACAACTGGTCGACCTCATTAGAAATAAAAACCCAAAAGATTAGATAGACAAACAAACACATAAATGTGGAGAGAAGGGCAGTGCGCGCAGGAGCAAAGGTAAACAGCAGACAGACCTGAATCCTTATCTTTACAAGGTCGACCTCAGAACTTTGTTCAGTTTGTCTCGGTGACAGATAGTGGAAGGAAGGGCAGGCAACTGGTCGACATCATTTAAATAAACAAATAAAAAATAAGATAAACTCTCAGGAATAGATAAATAATAACAAAAAATTTTAAAGTGGAGAAAGCGAGAGCGCGCGAATGCACTCAAGCAAACACAAACAGCACAGCACGATGCGTATTTTTTTTAAATTGACAAAATAAATCAAAAATAAATCAAAAATAAAAATAAGTGGAAAAGGCGAGAGTGCGCGAGCACACAGGAGCAAAGACAAGCAGCGCATCTTGATGCGTTGTAAAAAAAAATAATAAATAGACAACTGGTCGACCTCATTAGAAATAAAAACCCAAAAGATTAGATAGACAAACAAACAAACACATAAATGTGGAGAGAAGGGCAGTGCGTGCAGGAGCAAAGGTAAACAGCAAACAGACCTGAATCCTTATCTTTACAAGGTCGACCTCAGAACTTTGTTCAGTTTGTCTCGGTGACGGATAATGGAAGGAAGGGCAGGCAACTGGTCGACTTCATTTAAATAAACAAATAAAAAATAAGATAAACTCTCAGGAATAGATAAATAATAACAAAAAAATTGTAAAGTGGAGAAAGCTAGAGCGCGCGAATGCAATCAAGCAAGCACAAACAGCACAGCACGATGCGTATTTTTTTTAAAATTGACAAAATAAATCAAAAATAAATCAAAAATAAAAATAAGTGGAAAAGGCGAGAGTGCGTGAGCACACAGGAGCAAAGACAAGCAGCGCAGCTTGATGCGTAGTAAAAAATTAATAAATAGACAACTGGTCGACCTCATTAGAATTAAAAACCCAAAAGATTAGATAGACAAACAAACAAACACATAAATGTGGAGAGAAGGGCAGTGCGCGCAGGAGCAAAGGTAAACAGCAGACAGACCTGAATACTTATCTTTACAAGGTCGACCTCAGAACTTTGTTCAGTTTGTCTCGGTGACGGATAATGGAAGGAAGGGCAGGCAACTGGTCGACTTCATTTAAATAAACAAATAAAAAATAAGATAAACTCTCAGGAATAGATAAATAATAACAAAAAAATTGTAAAGTGGAGAAAGCGAGAGCGCGCGAATGCACTCAAGCAAACACAAACAGCACAGCACGATGCGTATTTTTTTTTAAAATTGACAAAATAAATCAAAAATAAATCAAAAATAAAAATAAGTGGAAAAGGCGAGAGTGCGCGAGCACACAGGAGCAAAGACAAGCAGCGCAGCTTGATGCGTAGTAAAAAAAATAATAAATAGACAACTGGTCGACCTCATTAGAAATAAAAACCCAAAAGATTAGATAGACCAACAAACAAACACATAAATGTGGAGAGAAGGGCAGTGCGCGCAGGAGAAAAGGTAAACAGCAGACAGACCTGAATCCTTATCTTTACAAGGTCGACCTCAGAACTTTGTTCAGTTTGTCTCGGTGACGGATAATGGAAGGAAGGGCAGGCAACTGGTCGACTTCATTTAAATAAACAAATAAAAAATAAGATAAACTCTCAGGAATAGATAAATAATAACAAAAAAATTGTAAAGTGGAGAAAGCGAGAGCGCGCGAATGCACTCCAGCAAACACAAACAGCACAGCACGATCCGTATTTTTTTTTAAAATTGACAAAATAAATCAAAAATAAATCAAAAATAAAAATAAGTGGAAAAGGCAAGAGTGCGCGAGCACACAGGAGCAAAGACAAGCAGCGCAGTTGATGCGTAGTAAAAAAAATAATAAATAGACAACTGGTCGACCTCATTAGAAATAAAAACCCAAAAGATTAGATAGACAAACAAACAAACACATAAATGTGGAGAGAAGGGCAGTGCGCGCAGGAGCAAAGGTAAACAGCAGACAGACCTGAATCCTTATCTTTACAAGGTCGACCTCAGAACTTTGTTCAGTTTGTCTCGGTGACGGATAATGGAAGGAAGGGCAGGCAACTGGTCGACTTCATTTAAATAAACAAATAAAAAATAAGATAAACTCTCAGGAATTGATAAATAATAACAAAAAAATTGTAAAGTGGAGAAAGCGAGAGCGCGCGAATGCACTCAAGCAAACACAAACAGCACAGCACGATGGGTATTTTTTTTAAATTGACAAAATAAATCAAAAATAAATCAAAAATAAAAATAAGAGGAAAAGGCAAGAGTGCGCGTGCACACAGGAGCAAAGACAAGCAGTGCAGCGTGATGCGTAGTAAAAAAAATAATAAATAGACAACTGGTCGACCTCATTAGAAATAAAAACCCAAAAGATTAGATAGACAAACAAACAAACACATAAATGTGGAGAGAAGGGCAGTGCGCGCAGGAGCCAAGGTAAACAGCAGACAGACCTGAATCCTTATCTTTACAAGGTCGACCTCAGAACTTTGTTCAGTTTGTCTCGGTGACGGATAATGGAAGGAAGGGCAGGCAACTGGTCGACTTCATTTAAATAAACAAATAAAAAATAAGATAAACTCTCAGGAATAGATAAATAATAACAAAAAATTGTAAAGTGGAGAAAGCGAGAGCGCGTGAATGCACTCAAGCAAACACAAACAGCACAGCACGATGCGTATTTTTTTTTAAATTGACAAAATAAATAAAAAATAAATCAAAAATAAAAATAAGTGGAAAAGGCGAGAGTGCGCGAGCACACAGGAGCAAAGACAAGCAGCGCAGCTTGATGCGTAGTAAAAAAAATAATAAATAGACAACTGGTCGACCTCATTAGAAATAAAAACCCAAAAGATTAGATAGACAAACAAACAAACACATAAATGTGGAGAGAAGGGCAGTGCGCGCAGGAGCAAAGGTAAACAGCAGACAGACCTGAATCCTTATCTTTACAAGGTCGACCTCAGAACTTTGTTCAGTTTGTCTCGGTGACGGATAATGGAAGGAAGGGCAGGCAACTGGTCGACTTCATTTAAATAAACAAATAAAAAATAAGATAAACTCTCAGGAATAGATAAATAATAACAAAAAATTGTAAAGTGGAGAAAGCGAGAGCGCGCGAATGCACTCAAGCAAACACAAACAGCACAGCACGATGCGTATTTTTTTTTAAATTGACAAAATAAATCAAAAATAAATAAAAATAAGTGGAAAAGGCGAGAGTGCGCGAGCACACAGGAGCAAAGACAAGCAGCGCAGCTTGATGCGTAGTAAAAAAAATAATAAATAGACAACTGGTCGACCTCATTAGAAATAAAAACCCAAAAGATTAGATAGACAAACAAACACATAAATGTGGAGAGAAGGGCAGTGCGCGCAGGAGCAAAGGTAAACAGCAGACAGACCTGAATCCTTATCTTTACAAGGTCGACCTCAGAACTTTGTTCAGTTTGTCTCGGTGACGGATAATGGAAGGAAGGGCAGGCAACTGGTCGACTTCATTTAAATAAACAAATAAAAAATAAGATAAACTCTCAGGAATAGATAAATAATAACAAAAAATTTTAAAGTGGAGAAAGCGAGAGCGCGCGAATGCACTCAAGCAAACACAAACAGCACAGCACGATGCGTATTTTTTTTAAATTGACAAAATAAATCAAAAATAAATCAAAAATAAAAATAAGGGAAAAGGCGAGAGTGCGCGAGCACACAGGAGCAAAGACAAGCAGCGCAGCTTGATGCGTAGTAAAAAAAAATAATAAATAGACAACTGGTCGACCTCATTAGAAATAAAAACCCAAAAGATTAGATAGACAAACAAACAAACACATAAATGTGGAGAGAAGGGCAGTGCGTGCAGGAGCAAAGGTAAACAGCAGACAGACCTGAATCCTTATCTTTACAAGGTCGACCTCAGAACTTTGTTCAGTTTGTCTCGGTGACGGATAATGGAAGGAAGGGCAGGCAACTGGTCGACTTCATTTAAATAAACAAATAAAAAATAAGATAAACTCTCAGGAATAGATAAATAATAACAAAAAAATTGTAAAGTGGAGAAAGCTAGAGCGCGCGAATGCACTCAAGCAAACACAAACAGCACAGCACGATGCGTATTTTTTTTAAAATTGACAAAATAAATCAAAAATAAATCAAAAATAAAAATAAGTGGAAAAGGCGAGAGTGCGTGAGCACACAGGAGCAAAGACAAGCAGCGCAGCTTGATGCGTAGTAAAAAAAATAATAAATAGACAACTGGTCGACCTCATTAGAAATAAAAACCCAAAAGATTAGATAGACAAACAAACAAACACATAAATGTGGAGAGAAGGGCAGTGCGCGCAGGAGCAAAGGTAAACAGCAGACAGACCTGAATCCTTATCTTTACAAGGTCGACCTCAGAACTTTGTTCAGTTTGTCTCGGTGACGGATAATGGAAGGAAGGGCAGGCAACTGGTCGACTTCATTTAAATAAACAAATAAAAAATAAGATAAACTCTCAGGAATAGATAAATAATAACAAAAAAATTGTAAAGTGGAGAAAGCGAGAGCGCGCGAATGCACTCAAGCAAACACAAACAGCACAGCACGATGCGTATTTTTTTTTAAAATTGACAAAATAAATCAAAAATAAATCAAAAATAAAAATAAGTGGAAAAGGCGAGAGTGCGCGAGCACACAGGAGCAAAGACAAGCAGCGCAGCTTGATGCGTAGTAAAAAAAATAATAAATAGACAACTGGTCGAC
This sequence comes from Perognathus longimembris pacificus, assembly GCF_023159225.1. NCBI lineage: Eukaryota > Metazoa > Chordata > Mammalia > Rodentia > Heteromyidae > Perognathus > Perognathus longimembris. The sequence goes on along the minus strand of NW_025960095.1, from coordinate 30,250 downwards.
CTCATTAGAAATAAAAACCCAAAAGATTAGATAGACAAACAAACAAACACATAAATGTGGAGAGAAGGGCAGTGCGCGCAGGAGCAAAGGTAAACAGCAGACAGACCTGAATCCTTATCTTTACAAGGTCGACCTCAGAACTTTGTTCAGTTTGTCTCGGTGACGGATAATGGAAGGAAGGGCAGGCAACTGGTCGACTTCATTTAAATAAACAAATAAAAAATAAGATAAACTCTCAGGAATAGATAAATAATAACAAAAAAATTGTAAAGTGGAGAAAGCGAGAGCGCGCGAATGCACTCAAGCAAACACAAACAGCACAGCACGATGCGTATTTTTTTTAAAATTGACAAAATAAATCAAAAATAAATCAAAAATAAAAATAAGTGGAAAAGGCGAGAGTGCGCGAGCACACAGGAGCAAAGACAAGCAGCGCAGCTTGATGCGTAGTAAAAAAAATAATAAATAGACAACTGGTCGACCTCATTAGAAATAAAAACCCAAAAGATTAGATAGACAACAAACAAACACATAAATGTGGAGAGAAGGGCAGTGCGCGCAGGAGAAAGGTAAACAGCAGACAGACCTGAATCCTTATCTTTACAAGGTCGACCTCAGAACTTTGTTCAGTTTGTCTCGGTGACGGATAATGGAAGGAAGGGCAGGCAACTGGTCGACTTCATTTAAATAAACAAATAAAAAATAAGATAAACTCTCAGGAATAGATAAATAATAACAAAAAATTGTAAAGTGGAGAAAGCGAGAGCGCGCGAATGCACTCAAGCAAACACAAACAGCACAGCACGATGCGTATTTTTTTTTAAAATTGACAAAATAAATCAAAAATAAATCAAAAATAAAAATAAGTGGAAAAGGCAGAGTGCGCGAGCACACAGGAGCAAAGACAAGCAGCGCAGCTTGATGCGTAGTAAAAAAAATAATAAATAGACAACTGGTCGACCTCATTAGAAATAAAAACCCAAAAGATTAGATAGACAAACAAACAAACACATAAATGTGGAGAGAAGGGCAGTGCGCGCAGGAGCAAAGGTAAACAGCAGACAGACCTGAATCCTTATCTTTACAAGGTCGACCTCAGAACTTTGTTCAGTTTGTCTCGGTGACGGATAATGGAAGGAAGGGCAGGCAACTGGTCGACTTCATTTAAATAAACAAATAAAAAATAAGATAAACTCTCAGGAATAGATAAATAATAACAAAAAAATTGTAAAGTGGAGAAAGCGAGAGCGCGTGAATGCACTCAAGCAAACACAAACAGCACAGCACGATGCGTATTTTTTTTAAATTGACAAAATAAATCAAAAATAAATCAAAAATAAAAATAAGTGGAAAAGGCGAGAGTGCGCGAGCACACAGGAGCAAAGACAAGCAGCGCAGCTTGATGCGTAGTAAAAAAAATAATAAATAGACAACTGGTCGACCTCATTAGAAATAAAAACCCAAAAGATTAGATAGACAAACAAACAAACACATAAATGTGGAGAGAAGGGCAGTGCGCGCAGGAGCAAAGGTAAACAGCAGACAGACCTGAATCCTTATCTTTACAAGGTCGACCTCAGAACTTTGTTCAGTTTGTCTCGGTGACGGATAATGGAAGGAAGGGCAGGCAACTGGTCGACTTCATTTAAATAAACAAATAAAAAATAAGATAAACTCTCAGGAATAGATAAATAATAACAAAAAAATTGTAAAGTGGAGAAAGCGAGAGCGCGCGAATGCACTCAAGCAAACACAAACAGCACAGCACGATGCGTATTTTTTTTTAAATTGACAAAATAAATCAAAAATAAATCAAAAATAAAAATAAGTGGAAAAGGCGAGAGTGCGCGAGCACACAGGAGCAAAGACAAGCAGCGCAGCTTGATGCGTAGTAAAAAAAATAATAAATAGACAACTGGTCGACCTCATTAGAAATAAAAACCCAAAAGATTAGATAGACAAACAAACAAACACATAAATGTGGAGAGAAGGGCAGTGCGCGCAGGAGCAAAGGTAAACAGCAGACAGACCTGAATCCTTATCTTTACAAGGTCGACCTCAGAACTTTGTTCAGTTTGTCTCGGTGACGGATAATGGAAGGAAGGGCAGGCAACTGGTCGACTTCATTTAAATAAACAAATAAAAAATAAGATAAACTCTCAGGAATAGATAAATAATAACAAAAAATTTGTAAAGTGGAGAAAGCGAGAGCGCGCGAATGCACTCAAGCAAACACAAACAGCACAGCACGATGCGTATTTTTTTTAAATTGACAAAATAAATCAAAAATAAAAATAAGTGGAAAAGGCGAGAGTGCGCGAGCACACAGGAGCAAAGACAAGCAGCGCAGCTTGATGCGTAGTAAAAAAAATAATAAATAGACAACTGGTCGACCTCATTAGAAATAAAAACCCAAAAGATTAGATAGACAAACAAACAAACACATAAATGTGGAGAGAAGGGCAGTGCGCGCAGGAGCAAAGGTAAACAGCAGACAGACCTGAATCCTTATCTTTACAAGGTCGACCTCAGAACTTTGTTCAGTTTGTCTCGGTGACGGATAATGGAAGGAAGGGCAGGCAACTGGTCGACTTCATTTAAATAAACAAATAAAAAATAAGATAAACTCTCAGGAATAGATAAATAATAACAAAAAATTGTAAAGTGGAGAAAGCGAGAGCGCGCGAATGCACTCAAGCAAACACAAACAGCACAGCACGATGCGTATTTTTTTTAAATTGACAAAATAAATCAAAAATAAATCAAAAATAAAAATAAGTGGAAAAGGCGAGAGTGCGCGAGCACACAGGAGCAAAGACAAGCAGCGCAGCTTGATGCGTTGTAAAAAAAATAATAAATAGACAACTGGTCGACCTCATTAGAAATAAAAACCCAAAAGATTAGATAGACAAACAAACAAACACATAAATGTGGAGAGAAGGGCAGTGCGCGCAGGAGCAAAGGTAAACAGCAGACAGACCTGAATCCTTATCTTTACAAGGTCGACCTCAGAACTTTGTTCAGTTTGTCTCGGTGACGGATAATGGAAGGAAGGGCAGGCAACTGGTCGACTTCATTTAAATAAACAAATAAAAAATAAGATAAACTCTCAGGAATAGATAAATAATAACAAAAAAATTGTAAAGTGGAGAAAGCGAGAGCGCGCGAATGCACTCAAGCAAACACAAACAGCACAGCACGATGCGTATTTTTTTTAAATTGACAAAATAAATCAAAAATAAATCAAAAATAAAAATAAGTGGAAAAGGCGAGAGTGCGCGAGCACACAGGAGCAAAGACAAGCAGCGCAGCTTGATGCGTAGTAAAAAAAATAATAAATAGACAACTGGTCGACCTCATTAGAAATAAAAACCCAAAAGATTAGATAGACAAACAAACAAACACATAAATGTGGAGAGAAGGGCAGTGCGCGCAGGAGCAAAGGTAAACAGCAGACAGACCTGAATCCTTATCTTTACAAGGTCGACCTCAGAACTTTGTTCAGTTTGTCTCGGTGACGGATAATGGAAGGAAGGGCAGGCAACTGGTCGACTTCATTTAAATAAACAAATAAAAAATAAGATAAACTCTCAGGAATAGATAAATAATAACAAAAAAATTGTAAAGTGGAGAAAGCGAGAGCGCGCGAATGCACTCAAGCAAACACAAACAGCACAGCACGATGCGTATTTTTTTTTAAATTGACAAAATAAATCAAAAATAAATCAAAAATAAAAATAAGTGGAAAAGGCGAGAGTGCGCGAGCACACAGGAGCAAAGACAAGCAGCGCAGCTTGATGCGTAGTAAAAAAATAATAAATAGACAACTGGTCGACCTCATTAGAAATAAAAACCCAAAAGATTAGATAGACAAACAAACAAACACATAAATGTGGAGAGAAGGGCAGTGCGCGCAGGAGCAAAGGTAAACAGCAGACAGACCTGAATCCTTATCTTTACAAGGTCGACCTCAGAACTTTGTTCAGTTTGTCTCGGTGACGGATAATGGAAGGAAGGGCAGGCAACTGGTCGACTTCATTTAAATAAACAAATAAAAAATAAGATAAACTCTCAGGAATAGATAAATAATAACAAAAAAATTGTAAAGTGGAGAAAGCGAGAGCGCGCGAATGCACTCAAGCAAACACAAACAGCACAGCACGATGCGTATTTTTTTTAAAATTGACAAAATAAATCAAAAATAAATCAAAAATAAAAATAAGTGGAAAAGGCGAGAGTGCGCGAGCACACAGGAGCAAAGACAAGCAGCGCAGCTTGATGCGTAGTAAAAAAAATAATAAATAGACAACTGGTCGACCTCATTAGAAATAAAAACCCAAAAGATTAGATAGACAAACAAACAAACACATAAATGTGGAGAGAAGGGCAGTGCGCGCAGGAGCAAAGGTAAACAGCAGACAGACCTGAATCCTTATCTTTACAAGGTCGACCTCAGAACTTTGTTCAGTTTGTCTCGGTGACGGATAATGGAAGGAAGGGCAGGCAACTGGTCGACTTCATTTAAATAAACAAATAAAAAATAAGATAAACTCTCAGGAATAGATAAATAATAACAAAAAAATTGTAAAGTGGAGAAAGCGAGAGCGCGCGAATGCACTCAAGCAAACACAAACAGCACAGCACGATGCGTATTTTTTTTTAAAATTGACAAAATAAATCAAAAATAAATCAAAAATAAAAATAAGTGGAAAAGGCGAGAGTGCGCGAGCACACAGGAGCAAAGACAAGCAGCGCAGCTTGATGCGTAGTAAAAAAAATAATAAATAGACAACTGGTCGACCTCATTAGAAATAAAAACCCAAAAGATTAGATAGACAAACAAACAAACACATAAATGTGGAGAGAAGGGCAGTGCGCGCAGGAGCAAAGGTAAACAGCAGACAGACCTGAATCCTTATCTTTACAAGGTCGACCTCAGAACTTTGTTCAGTTTGTCTCGGTGACGGATAATGGAAGGAAGGGCAGGCAACTGGTCGACTTCATTTAAATAAACAAATAAAAAATAAGATAAACTCTCAGGAATAGATAAATAATAACAAAAAATTGTAAAGTGGAGAAAGCGAGAGCGCGCGAATGCACTCAAGCAAACACAAACAGCACAGCACGATGCGTATTTTTTTTAAATTGACAAAATAAATCAAAAATAAATCAAAAATAAAAATAAGTGGAAAAGGCGAGAGTGCGCGAGCACACAGGAGCAAAGACAAGCAGCGCAGCTTGATGCGTAGTAAAAAAAATAATAAATAGACAACTGGTCGACCTCATTAGAAATAAAAACCCAAAAGATTAGATAGACAAACAAACAAACACATAAATGTGGAGAGAAGGGCAGTGCGCGCAGGAGCAAAGGTAAACAGCAGACAGACCTGAATCCTTATCTTTACAAGGTCGACCTCAGAACTTTGTTCAGTTTGTCTCGGTGACGGATAATGGAAGGAAGGGCAGGCAACTGGTCGACTTCATTTAAATAAACAAATAAAAAATAAGATAAACTCTCAGGAATAGATAAATAATAACAAAAAAATTGTAAAGTGGAGAAAGCGAGAGCGCGCGAATGCACTCAAGCAAACACAAACAGCACAGCACGATGCGTATTTTTTTTAAATTGACAAAATAAATCAAAAATAAATCAAAAATAAAAATAAGTGGAAAAGGCGAGAGTGCGCGAGCACACAGGAGCAAAGACAAGCAGCGCAGCTTGATGCGTAGTAAAAAAAATAATAAATAGACAACTGGTCGACCTCATTAGAAATAAAAACCCAAAAGATTAGATAGACAAACAAACAAACACATAAATGTGGAGAGAAGGGCAGTGCGCGCAGGAGCAAAGGTAAACAGCAGACAGACCTGAATCCTTATCTTTACAAGGTCGACCTCAGAACTTTGTTCAGTTTGTCTCGGTGACGGATAATGGAAGGAAGGGCAGGCAACTGGTCGACTTCATTTAAATAAACAAATAAAAAATAAGATAAACTCTCAGGAATAGATAAATAATAACAAAAAAATTGTAAAGTGGAGAAAGCGAGAGCGCGCGAATGCACTCAAGCAAACACAAACAGCACAGCACGATGCGTATTTTTTTTAAATTGACAAAATAAATCAAAAATAAATCAAAAATAAAAATAAGTGGAAAAGGCGAGAGTGCGCGAGCACACAGGAGCAAAGACAAGCAGCGCAGCTTGATGCGTAGTAAAAAAAATAATAAATAGACAACTGGTCGACCTCATTAGAAATAAAAACCCAAAAGATTAGATAGACAAACAAACAAACACATAAATGTGGAGAGAAGGGCAGTGCGGCAGGAGCAAAGGTAAACAGCAGACAGACCTGAATCCTTATCTTTACAAGGTCGACCTCAGAACTTTGTTCAGTTTGTCTCGGTGACGGATAATGGAAGGAAGGGCAGGCAACTGGTCGACTTCATTTAAATAAACAAATAAAAAATAAGATAAACTCTCAGGAATAGATAAATAATAACAAAAAATTGTAAAGTGGAGAAAGCGAGAGCGCGCGAATGCACTCAAGCAAACACAAACAGCACAGCACGATGCGTATTTTTTTTAAATTGACAAAATAAATCAAAAATAAATCAAAAATAAAAATAAGTGGAAAAGGCGAGAGTGCGCGAGCACACAGGAGCAAAGACAAGCAGCGCAGCTTGATGCGTAGTAAAAAAAATAATAAATAGACAACTGGTCGACCTCATTAGAAATAAAAACCCAAAAGATTAGATAGACAAACAAACAAACACATAAATGTGGAGAGAAGGGCAGTGCGCGCAGGAGCAAAGGTAAACAGCAGACAGACCTGAATCCTTATCTTTACAAGGTCGACCTCAGAACTTTGTTCAGTTTGTCTCGGTGACGGATAATGGAAGGAAGGGCAGGCAACTGGTCGACTTCATTTAAATAAACAAATAAAAAATAAGATAAACTCTCAGGAATAGATAAATAATAACAAAAAATTGTAAAGTGGAGAAAGCGAGAGCGCGCGAATGCACTCAAGCAAACACAAACAGCACAGCACGATGCGTATTTTTTTTAAATTGACAAAATAAATCAAAAATAAATCAAAAATAAAAATAAGTGGAAAAGGCGAGAGTGCGCGAGCACACAGGAGCAAAGACAAGCAGCGCAGCTTGATGCGTAGTAAAAAAAATAATAAATAGACAACTGGTCGACCTCATTAGAAATAAAAACCCAAAAGATTAGATAGACAAACAAACAAACACATAAATGTGGAGAGAAGGGCAGTGCGCGCAGGAGCAAAGGTAAACAGCAGACAGACCTGAATCCTTATCTTTACAAGGTCGACCTCAGAACTTTGTTCAGTTTGTCTCGGTGACGGATAATGGAAGGAAGGGCAGGCAACTGGTCGACTTCATTTAAATAAACAAATAAAAAATAAGATAAACTCTCAGGAATAGATAAATAATAACAAAAATGTTGTAAAGTGGAGAAAGCGAGAGCGCGCGAATGCACTCAAGCAAACACAAACAGCACAGCACGATGCGTATTTTTTTTTAAATTGACAAAATAAATCAAAAATAAAAATAAGTGGAAAAGGCGAGAGTGCGCGAGCACACAGGAGCAAAGACAAGCAGCGCAGCTTGATGCGTAGTAAAAAAAATAATAAATAGACAACTGGTCGACCTCATTAGAAATAAAAACCCAAAAGATTAGATAGACAAACAAACACATAAATGTGGAGAGAAGGGCAGTGCGCGCAGGAGCAAAGGTAAACAGCAGACAGACCTGAATCCTTATCTTTACAAGGTCGACCTCAGAACTTTGTTCAGTTTGTCTCGGTGACAGATAGTGGAAGGAAGGGCAGGCAACTGGTCGACATCATTTAAATAAACAAATAAAAAATAAGATAAACTCTCAGGAATAGATAAATAATAACAAAAAATTTTAAAGTGGAGAAAGCGAGAGCGCGCGAATGCACTCAAGCAAACACAAACAGCACAGCACGATGCGTATTTTTTTTTAAATTGACAAAATAAATCAAAAATAAATCAAAAATAAAAATAAGTGGAAAAGGCGAGAGTGCGCGAGCACACAGGAGCAAAGACAAGCAGCGCATCTTGATGCGTTGTAAAAAAAAATAATAAATAGACAACTGGTCGACCTCATTAGAAATAAAAACCCAAAAGATTAGATAGACAAACAAACAAACACATAAATGTGGAGAGAAGGGCAGTGCGTGCAGGAGCAAAGGTAAACAGCAAACAGACCTGAATCCTTATCTTTACAAGGTCGACCTCAGAACTTTGTTCAGTTTGTCTCGGTGACGGATAATGGAAGGAAGGGCAGGCAACTGGTCGACTTCATTTAAATAAACAAATAAAAAATAAGATAAACTCTCAGGAATAGATAAATAATAACAAAAAAATTGTAAAGTGGAGAAAGCTAGAGCGCGCGAATGCAATCAAGCAAGCACAAACAGCACAGCACGATGCGTATTTTTTTAAAAATTGACAAAATAAATCAAAAATAAATCAAAAATAAAAATAAGTGGAAAAGGCGAGAGTGCGTGAGCACAGAGGAGCAAAGACAAGCAGCGCAGCTTGATGCGTAGTAAAAAATAATAAATAGACAACTGGTCGACCTCATTAGAATTAAAAACCCAAAAGATTAGATAGACAAACAAACAAACACATAAATGTGGAGAGAAGGGCAGTGCGCGCAGGAGCAAAGGTAAACAGCAGACAGACCTGAATACTTATCTTTACAAGGTCGACCTCAGAACTTTGTTCAGTTTGTCTCGGTGACGGATAATGGAAGGAAGGGCAGGCAACTGGTCGACTTCATTTAAATAAACAAATAAAAAATAAGATAAACTCTCAGGAATAGATAAATAATAACAAAAAAATTGTAAAGTGGAGAAAGCGAGAGCGCGCGAATGCACTCAAGCAAACACAAACAGCACAGCACGATGCGTATTTTTTTTTAAAATTGACAAAATAAATCAAAAATAAAAATAAGTGGAAAAGGCGAGAGTGCGCGAGCACACAGGAGCAAAGACAAGCAGCGCAGCTTGATGCGTAGTAAAAATAATAATAAATAGACAACTGGTCGACCTCATTAGAAATAAAAACCCAAAAGATTAGATAGACAAACAAACAAACACATAAATGTGGAGAGAAGGGCAGTGCGCGCAGGAGCAAAGGTAAACAGCAGACAGACCTGAATCCTTATCTTTACAAGGTCGACCTCAGAACTTTGTTCAGTTTGTCTCGGTGACGGATAATGGAAGGAAGGGCAGGCAACTGGTCGACTTCATTTAAATAAACAAATAAAAAATAAGATAAACTCTCAGGAATAGATAAATAATAACAAAAAAATTGTAAAGTGGAGAAAGCGAGAGCGCGCGAATGCACTCAAGCAAACACAAACAGCACAGCAGGATGCGTATTTTTTTTTAAATTGACAAAATAAATCAAAAATAAATCAAAAATAAAAATAAGTGGAAAAGGCGAGAGTGCGCGAGCACACAGGAGCAAAGACAAGCAGCGCAGCTTGATGCGTAGTAAAAAAAATAATAAATAGACAACTGGTCGACCTCATTAGAAATAAAAACCCAAAAGATTAGATAGACAAACAAACAAACACATAAATGTGGAGAGAAGGGCAGTGCGCGCAGGAGCAAAGGTAAACAGCAGACAGACCTGAATCCTTATCTTTACAAGGTCGACCTCAGAACTTTGTTCAGTTTGTCTCGGTGACGGATAATGGAAGGAAGGGCAGGCAACTGGTCGACTTCATTTAAATAAACAAATAAAAAATAAGATAAACTCTCAGGAATAGATAAATAATAACAAAAAAATTGTAAAGTGGAGAAAGCGAGAGCGCGCGAATGCACTCAAGCAAACACAAACAGCACAGCACGATGCGTATTTTTTTTTAAATTGACAAAATAAATCAAAAATAAATCAAAAATAAAAATAAGTGGAAAAGGCGAGAGTGTGCGAGCACACAGGAGCAAAGACAAGCAGCGCAGCTTGATGCGTAGTAAAAAAAATAATAAATAGACAACTGGTCGACCTCATTAGAAATAAAAACCCAAAAGATTAGATAGACAAACAAACAAACACATAAATGTGGAGAGAAGGGCAGTGCGCGCAGGAGGAAAGGTAAACAGCAGACAGACCTGAATCCTTATCTTTACAAGGTCGACCTCAGAACTTTGTTCAGTTTGTCTCGGTGACGGATAATGGAAGGAAGGGCAGGCAACTGGTCGACTTCATTTAAATAAACAAATAAAAAATAAGATAAACTCTCAGGAATAGATAAATAATAACAAAAAAATTGTAAAGTGGAGAAAGCGAGAGCGCGCGAATGCACTCAAGCAAACACAAACAGCACAGCACGATGCGTATTTTTTTTTAAATTGACAAAATAAATAAAAAATAAAACAAAAATAAAAATAAGTGGAAAAGGCGAGAGTGCGCGAGCACACAGGAGCAAAGACAAGCAGCGCAGCTTGATGCGTAGTAAAAAAAATAATAAATAGACAACTGGTCGACCTCATTAGAAATAAAAACCCAAAAGATTAGATAGACAAACAAACAAACACATAAATGTGGAGAGAAGGGCAGTGCGCGCAGGAGCAAAGGTAAACAGCAGACAGACCTGAATCCTTATCTTTACAAGGTCGACCTCAGAACTTTGTTCAGTTTGTCTCGGTGACGGATAATGGAAGGAAGGGCAGGCAACTGGTCGACTTCATTTAAATAAACAAATAAAAAAAAGATAAACTCTCAGGAATAGATAAATAATAACAAAAAAATTGTAAAGTGGAGAAAGCGCGAGCGCGCGAATGCACTCAAGCAAACACAAACAGCACAGTAGGATGCGTATTTTTTTTAAAATTGACAAAATAAATAAAAAATAAATCAAAAATAAAAATAAGTGGAAAAGGCGAGAGTGCGCGAGCACACAGGAGCAAAGACAAGCAGCGCAGCTTGATGCGTAGTAAAAAAAATAATAAATAGACAATTGGTCGACCTCATTAGAAATAAAAACCCAAAAGATTAGATAGACAAACAAACAAACACATAAATGTGGAGAGAAGGGCAGTGCGCGCAGGAGCAAAGGTAAACAGCAGACAGACCTGAATCATTATCTTTATAAGGTCGACCTCAAAACTTTGTTCAGTTTTTCTCGTTGACGGATAATGGAAGGAAGGGCAGGCAACTGGTCGACTTCATTTAAATAAACAAATAAAAAATAAGATAAACTCTCAGGAATAGATAAATAATAACAAAAAAATTGTAAAGTGGAGAAAGCGAGAGCGCGCGAATGCACTCAAGCAAACACAAACAGCACAGCACGATGCGTATTTTTTTTTAAATTGACAAAATAAATCAAAAATAAATCAAAAATAAAAATAAGTGGAAAAGGCGAGAGTGTGCGAGCACACAGGAGCAAAGACAAGCAGCGCAGCTTGATGCGTAGTAAAAAAAATAATAAATAGACAACTGGTCGACCTCATTAGAAATAAAAACCCAAAAGATTAGATAGACAAACAAACAAACACATAAATGTGGAGAGAAGGGCAGTGCGCGCAGGAGGAAAGGTAAACAGCAGACAGACCTGAATCCTTATCTTTACAAGGTCGACCTCAGAACTTTGTTCAGTTTGTCTCGGTGACGTATAATGGAAGGAAGGGCGGGCAACTGGTCGACTTCATTTAAATAAACAAATAAAAAATAAGATAAACTCTCAGGAATAGATAAATAATAACAAAAAAATTGTAAAGTGGAGAAAGCGAGAGCGCGCGAATGCACTCAAGCAAACACAAACAGCACAGCAGGATGCGTATTTTTTTTTAAATTGACAAAATAAATCAAAAATAAATCAAAAATAAAAATAAGTGGAAAAGGCGAGAGTGCGCGAGCACACAGGAGCAAAGACAAGCAGCGCAGCTTGATGCGTAGTAAAAAAAATAATAAATAGACAACTGGTCGACCTCATTAGAAATTAAAACCCAAAAGATTAGATAGACAAACAAACAAACACATAAATGTGGAGAGAAGGGCAGTGCGCGCAGGAGCAAAGGTAAACAGCAGACAGATCTGAATCCTTATCTTTACAAGGTCGACCTCAGAAATTTGTTCAGTTTGTCTCGGTGACGGATAATGGAAGGAAGGGCAGGCAACTGGTCGACTTCATTTAAATAAACAAATAAAAAATAAGATAAACTCTCAGGAATAGATAAATAATAACAAAAAAATTGTAAAGTGGAGAAAGCGAGAGCGCGCGAATGCACTCAAGCAAACACAAACAGCACAGCACGATGCGTATGTTTTTTTTTAAATTGACAAATTAAATCAAAAATAAAGATAAGTGGAAAAGGCGAGAGTGGGCGAGCACACAGGAGCAAAGACAAGCAGCGCAGCTTGATGCGTAGTAAAAAAAATAATAAATAGACAACTGGTCGACCTCATTAGAAATAAAAACCCAAAAGATTAGATAGACAAACAAACAAATACATAAATGTGGAGAGAAGGGCAGTGCGCGCAGGAGCAATGGTAAACAGCAGACAGACCTGAATCCTTATCTTTACAAGGTCGACCTCAGAACTTTGTTCAGTTTGTTTCGGTGACGGATAATGGAAGGAAGGGCAGGCAACTGGTCGACTTCATTTAAATAAACAAATAAAAAATAAGATAAACTCTCAGGAATAGATAAATAATAACAAAAAAATTGTAAAGTGGAGAAAGCGAGAGCGCGCGAATGCACTCAAGCAAACACAAACAGCACAGCACGATGCGTATTTTTTTTTAAATTGACAAAATAAATCAAAAATAAATCAAAAATAAAAATAAGTGGAAAAGGCGAGAGTGCGCGAGCACACAGGAGCAAAGACAAGCAGCGCAGCTTGATGCGTAGTAAAAAAAATAATAAATAGACAACTGGTCGACCTCATTAGAAATAAAAAACCAAAAGATTAGATAGACAAACAAACAAACACATAAATGTGGAGAGAAGGGCAGTGCGCGCAGGAGCAAAGGTAAACAGCAGACAGACCTGAATCCTTATCTTTACAAGGTCGACCTCAGAACTTTGTTCAGTTTGTCTCGGTGACGGATAATGGAAGGAAGGGCAGGCAACTGGTCGACTTCATTTAAATAAACAAATAAAAAATAAGATAAACTCTCAGGAATAGATAAATAATAACAAAAAAATTGTAAAGTGGAGAAAGCGAGAGCGTGCGAATGCACTCAAGCAAACACAAACAGCACAGCACGATGCGTATTTTTTTTAAATTGACAAAATAAATCAAAAATAAAAATAAGTGGAAAAGTCGAGAGTGCGCGAGCACACAGGAGCAAAGACAAGCAGCGCAGCTTGATGCGTAGTAAAAAAAATAATAAATAGACAACTGGTCGACCTCATTAGAAATAAAAACCCAAAAGATTAGATAGACAAACAAACAAACACATAAATGTGGAGAGAAGGGCAGTGCGCGCAGGAGCAAAGGTAAACAGCAGACAGACCTGAATCCTTATCTTTACAAGGTCGACCTCAGAACTTTGTTCAGTTTGTCTCGGTGACGGATAATGGAAGGAAGGGCAGGCAACTGGTCGAATTCATTTAAATAAACAAATAAAAAATAAGATAAACTCTCAGGAATAGATAAATAATAACAAAAAAATTGTAAAGTGGAGAAAGCGAGAGCGCGCGAATGCACTCAAGCAAACACAAACAGCACAGCACGATGCGTATTTTTTTTAAATTGACAAAATAAATCAAAAATAAATCAAAAATAAAAATAAGTGGAAAAGGCGAGAGTGCGCGAGCACACAGGAGCAAAGACAAGCAGCGCAGCTTGATGCGTAGTAAAAAAAATAATAAATAGACAACTGGTCGACCTCATTAGAAATAAAAACCCAAAAGATTAGATAGACAAACAAACAAACACATAAATGTGGAGAGAAGGGCAGTGCGCGCAGGAGCAAAGGTAAACAGCAGACAGACCTGAATCCTTATCTTTACAAGGTCGACCTCAGAACTTTGTTCAGTTTGTCTCGGTGACGGATAATGGAAGGAAGGGCAGGCAACTGGTCGACTTCATTTAAATAAACAAATAAAAAATAAGATAAACTCTCAGGAATAGATAAATAATAACAAAAAAATTGTAAAGTGGAGAAAGCGAGAGCGCGCGAATGCACTCAAGCAAACACAAACAGCACAGCACGATGCGTATTTTTTTTAAATTGACAAAATAAATCAAAAATAAATCAAAAATAAAAATAAGTGGAAAAGGCGAGAGTGCGCGAGCACACAGGAGCAAAGACAAGCAGCGCAGCTTGATGCGTAGTAAAAAAAATAATAAATAGACAACTGGTCGACCTCATTAGAAATAAAAACCCAAAAGATTAGATAGACAAACAAACAAACACATAAATGTGGAGAGAAGGGCAGTGCGCGCAGGAGCAAAGGTAAACAGCAGACAGACCTGAATCCTTATCTTTACAAGGTCGACCTCAGAACTTTGTTCAGTTTGTCTCGGTGACGGATAATGGAAGGAAGGGCAGGCAACTGGTCGACTTCATTTAAATAAACAAATAAAAAATAAGATAAACTCTCAGGAATAGATAAATAATAACAAAAAAATTGTAAAGTGGAGAAAGCGAGAGCGCGCGAATGCACTCAAGCAAACACAAACAGCACAGCACGATGCGTATTTTTTTTAAATTGACAAAATAAATCAAAAATAAATCAAAAATAAAAATAAGTGGAAAAGGCGAGAGTGCGCGAGCACACAGGAGCAAAGACAAGCAGCGCAGCTTGATGCGTAGTAAAAAAAATAATAAATAGACAACTGGTCGACCTCATTAGAAATAAAAACCCAAAAGATTAGATAGACAAACAAACAAACACATAAATGTGGAGAGAAGGGCAGTGCGCGCAGGAGCAAAGGTAAACAGCAGACAGACCTGAATCCTTATCTTTACAAGGTCGACCTCAGAACTTTGTTCAGTTTGTCTCGGTGACGGATAATGGAAGGAAGGGCAGGCAACTGGTCGACTTCATTTAAATAAACAAATAAAAAATAAGATAAACTCTCAGGAATAGATAAATAATAACAAAAAAATTGTAAAGTGGAGAAAGCGAGAGCGCGCGAATGCACTCAAGCAAACACAAACAGCACAGCACGATGCGTATTTTTTTTAAATTGACAAAATAAATCAAAAATAAATCAAAAATAAAAATAAGTGGAAAAGGCGAGAGTGCGCGAGCACACAGGAGCAAAGACAAGCAGCGCAGCTTGATGCGTAGTAAAAAAAATAATAAATAGACAACTGGTCGACCTCATTAGAAATAAAAACCCAAAAGATTAGATAGACAAACAAACAAACACATAAATGTGGAGAGAAGGGCAGTGCGCGCAGGAGCAAAGGTAAACAGCAGACAGACCTGAATCCTTATCTTTACAAGGTCGACCTCAGAACTTTGTTCAGTTTGTCTCGGTGACGGATAATGGAAGGAAGGGCAGGCAACTGGTCGACTTCATTTAAATAAACAAATAAAAAATAAGATAAACTCTCAGGAATAGATAAATAATAACAAAAAAATTGTAAAGTGGAGAAAGCGAGAGCGCGCGAATGCACTCAAGCAAACACAAACAGCACAGCAGGATGCGTATTTTTTTTTAAATAGACAAAATAAATCAAAAATAAATCAAAAATAAAAATAAGTGGAAAAGGCGAGAGTGCGCGAGCATACAGGAGCAAAGACAAGCAGCGCAGCTTGATGCGTAGTAAAAAAAATAATAAATAGACAACTGGTCGACCTCATTAGAAATAAAAACCCAAAAGATTAGATAGACAAACAAACAAACACATAAATGTGGAGAGAAGGGCAGTGCGCGCAGGAGCAAAGGTAAACAGCAGACAGACCTGAATCCTTATCTTTACAAGGTCGACCTCAGAACTTTGTTCAGTTTGTCTCGGTGACGGATAATGGAAGGAAGGGCAGGCAACTGGTCGACTTCATTTAAATAAACAAATAAAAAATAAGATAAACTCTCAGGAATAGATAAATAATAACAAAAAAATTGTAAAGTGGAGAAAGCGAGAGCGCGCGAATGCACTCAAGCAAACACAAACAGCACAGCACGATGCGTATTTTTTTTTTAAATTGACAAAATAAATCAAAAATAAATCAAAAATAAAAATAAGTGGAAAAGGCGAGAGTGCGCGAGCACAGGAGCAAAGACAAGCAGCGCAGCTTGATGCGTAGTAAAAAAAATAATAAATAGACAACTGGTCGACCTCATTAGAAATAAAAACCCAAAAGATTAGATAGACAAACAAACAAACACATAAATGTGGAGAGAAGGGCAGTGCGCGCAGGAGCAAAGGTAAACAGCAGACAGACCTGAATCCTTATCTTTACAAGGTCGACCTCAGAACTTTGTTCAGTTTGTCTCGGTGACGGATAATGGAAGGAAGGGCAGGCAACTGGTCGACTTCATTTAAATAAACAAATAAAAAATAAGATAAACTCTCAGGAATAGATAAATAATAACAAAAAAATTGTAAAGTGGAGAAAGCGAGAGCGCGCGAATGCACTCAAGCAAACACAAACAGCACAGCACGATGCGTATTTTTTTTTAAATTGACAAAATAAATCAAAAATAAATCAAAAATAAAAATAAGTGGAAAAGGCGAGAGTGCGCGAGCAACAGGAGCAAAGACAAGCAGCGCAGCTTGATGCGTAGTAAAAAAAATAATAAATAGACAACTGGTCGACCTCATTAGAAATAAAAACCCAAAAGATTAGATAGACAAACAAACAAACACATAAATGTGGAGAGAAGGGCAGTGCGCGCAGGAGCAAAGGTAAACAGCAGACAGACCTGAATCCTTATCTTTACAAGGTCGACCTCAGAACTTTGTTCAGTTTGTCTCGGTGACGGATAATGGAAGGAAGGGCAGGCAACTGGTCGACTTCATTTAAATAAACAAATAAAAAATAAGATAAACTCTCAGGAATAGATAAATAATAACAAAAAAATTGTAAAGTGGAGAAAGCGAGAGCGCGCGAATGCACTCAAGCAAACACAAACAGCACAGCACGATGCGTATTTTTTTTAAATTGACAAAATAAATCAAAAATAAATCAAAAATAAAAATAAGTGGAAAAGGCGAGAGTGCGCGAGCACACAGGAGCAAAGACAAGCAGCGCAGCTTGATGCGTAGTAAAAAAAATAATAAATAGACAACTGGTCGACCTCATTAGAAATAAAAACCCAAAAGATTAGATAGACAAACAAACAAACACATAAATGTGGAGAGAAGGGCAGTGCGCGCAGGAGCAAAGGTAAACAGCAGACAGACCTGAATCCTTATCTTTACAAGGTCGACCTCAGAACTTTGTTCAGTTTGTCTCGGTGACGGATAATGGAAGGAAGGGCAGGCAACTGGTCGACTTCATTTAAATAAACAAATAAAAAATAAGATAAACTCTCAGGAATAGATAAATAATAACAAAAAAATTGTAAAGTGGAGAAAGCGAGAGCGCGCGAATGCACTCAAGCAAACACAAACAGCACAGCAGGATGCGTATTTTTTTTTAAATAGACATAATAAATCAAAAATAAATCAAAAATAAAAATAAGTGGAAAAGGCGAGAGTGCGCGAGCATACAGGAGCAAAGACAAGCAGCGCAGCTTGATGCGTAGTAAAAAAAATAATAAATAGACAACTGGTCGACCTCATTAGAAATAAAAACCCAAAAGATTAGATAGACAAACAAACAAACACATAAATGTGGAGAGAAGGGCAGTGCGCGCAGGAGCAAAGGTAAACAGCAGACAGATCTGAATCCTTATCTTTATAAGGTCGACCTCAAAACTTTGTTCAGTTTGTCTCGGTGACGGATAATGGAAGGAAGGGCAGGCAACTGGTCGACTTCATTTAAATAAACAAATAAAAAATAAGATAAACTCTCAGGAATAGATAAATAATAACAAAAAAATTGTAAAGTGGAGAAAGCGAGAGCGCGCGAATGCACTCAAGCAAACACAAACAGCACAGCACGATGCGTATTTTTTTTAAATTGACAAAATAAATGAAAAATAAATCAAAAATAAAAATAAGTGGAAAAGGCGAGAGTGGGCGAGCACACAGGTGCAAAGACAAGCAGCGCAGCTTGATGCGTAGTAAAAAAAATAATAAATAGACAACTGGTCGACCTCATTAGAAATAAAAACCCAAAAGATTAGATAGACAAACAAACAAACACATAAATGTGGAGAGAAGGGCAGTGCGGGCAGGAGCAAAGGTAAACAGCAGAGAGACCTGAATCCTTATCTTTACAAGGTCGACCTCAGAACGTTTTTCAGTTTGTCTCGGTGACGGATAATGGAAGGAAGGGCAGGCAACTGGTCGACTTCATTTAAATAAACAAATAAAAAATAAGATAAACTCTCAGGAATAGATAAATAATAAAAAAATTGTAAAGTGGAGAAAGCGAGAGCGCGCGAATGCACTCAAGCAAACACAAACAGCACAGCACGATGCGTATTTTTGTTAAAATTGACAAAATAAATCAAAAATAAATGAAAAATAAAAATAAGTGGAAAAGGCGAGAGTGCGCGAGCACACAGGAGCAAAGACAAGCAGCGCAGCTTGATGCGTAGTAAAAAAAATAATAAATAGACAACTGGTCGACCTCATTAGAAATAAAAACCCAAAAGATTAGATAGACAAACAAACAAACACATAAATGTGGAGAGAAGGGCAGTGCGCGCAGGAGCAAAGGTAAACAGCAGACAGACCTGAATCCTTATCTTTACAAGGTCGACCTCAGAACTTTGTTCAGTTTGTCTCGGTGACGGATAATGGAAGGAAGGGCAGGCAACTGGTCGAATTCATTTAAATAAACAAATAAAAAATAAGATAAACTCTCAGGAATAGATAAATAATAACAAAAAAATTGTAAAGTGGAGAAAGCGAGAGCGCGCGAATGCACTCAAGCAAACACAAACAGCACAGCACGATGCGTATTTTTTTTTAAATTGACAAAATAAATCAAAAATAAATCAAAAATAAAAATAAGTGGAAAAGGCGAGAGTGCGCGAGCACACAGGAGCAAAGACAAGCAGCGCAGCTTGATGCGTAGTAAAAAAAATAATAAATAGACAACTGGTCGACCTCATTAGAAATAAAAACCCAAAAGATTAGATAGACAAACAAACAAACACATAAATGTGGAGAGAAGGGCAGTGCGCGCAGGAGCAAAGGTAAACAGCAGACAGACCTGAATCCTTATCTTTACAAGGTCGACCTCAGAACTTTGTTCAGTTTGTGTCGGTGAGGGATAATGGAAGGAAGGGCAGGCAACTGGTCGACTTCATTTAAATAAACAAATAAAAAATAAGATAAACTCTCAGGAATAGATAAATAATAACAAAAAAATTGTAAAGTGGAGAAAGCGAGAGCGCGCGAATGCACTCAAGCAAACACAAACAGCACAGCACGATGCGTATTTTTTTTTTTAAATTGACAAAATAAATCAAAAATAAAAATAAGTGGAAAAGGCGAGAGTGCGCGAGCACACAGGAGCAAAGACAAGCAGCGCAGCTTGATGCGTAGTAAAAAAAATAATAAATAGACAACTGGTCGACCTCATTAGAAATAAAAACCCAAAAGATTAGATAGACAAACAAACAAACACATAAATGTGGAGAGAAGGGCAGTGCGCGCAGGAGCAAAGGTAAACAGCAGACAGACCTGAATCCTTATCTTTACAAGGTCGACCTCAGAACTTTGTTCAGTTTGTCTCGGTGACGGATAATGGAAGGAAGGGCAGGCAACTGGTCGACTTCATTTAAATAAACAAATAAAAAATAAGATAAACTCTCAGGAATAGATAAATAATAACAAAAAAATTGTAAAGTGGAGAAAGCGAGAGCGCGCGAATGCACTCAAGCAAACACAAACAGCACAGCACGATGCGTATGTTTTTTTTTTAAATTGACAAAATAAATCAAAAATAAATCAAAAATAAAAATAAGTGGAAAAGGCGAGAGTGGGCGAGCACACAGGAGCAAAGACAAGCATCGCAGCTTGATGCGTAGTAAAAAAAATAATAAATAGACAACTGGTCGACCTCATTAGAAATAAAAACCCAAAAGATTAGATAGACAAACAAACAAACACATAAATGTGGAGAGAAGGGCACTGCGCGCAGGAGCAAAGGTAAACAGCAGACAGACCTGAATCCTTATCTTTACAAGGTCGACCTCAGAACTTTGTTCAGTTTGTCTCGGTGACGGATAATGGAAGGAAGGGCAGGCAACTGGTCGAATTCATTTAAATAAACAAATAAAAAATAAGATAAACTCTCAGGAATAGATAAATAATAACAAAAAAAATTGTAAAGTGGAGAAAGCGAGAGCGCGCGAATGCACTCAAGCAAACACAAACAGCACAGCACGATGCGTATTTTTTTTTAAATTGACAAAATAAATCAAAAATAAATCAAAAATAAAAATAAGTGGAAAAGGCCAGAGTGCGCGAGCACACAGGAGCAAAGACAAGCAGCGCAGCTTGATGCGTAGTAAAAAAAATAATAAATAGACAACTGGTCGACCTCATTAGAAATAAAAACCCAAAAGATTAGATAGACAAACAAACAAACACATAAATGTGGAGAGAAGGGCAGTGCGCGCAGGAGCAAAGGTAAACAGCAGACAGACCTGAATCCTTATCTTTACAAGGTCGACCTCAGAACTTTGTTCAGTTTGTCTCGGTGACGGATAATGGAAGGAAGGGCAGGCAACTGGTCGACTTCATTTAAATAAACAAATAAAAAATAAGATAAACTCTCAGGAATAGATAAATAATAACAAAAAAATTGTAAAGTGGAGAAAGCGAGAGCGCGCGAATGCACTCAAGCAAGCACAAACAGCACAGCACGATGCGTATTTTTTTTTAAATTGACAAAATAAATCAAAAATAAAACAAAAATAAAAATAAGTGGAAAAGGCGAGAGTGCGCGAGCACACAGGAGCAAAGACAAGCAGCGCAGCTTGATGCGTAGTAAAAAAAATAATAAATAGACAACTGGTCGACCTCATTAGAAATAAAAACCCAAAAGATTAGATAGAAAAACAAACAAACACATAAATGTGGAGAGAAGGGCAGTGCGCGCAGGAGCAAAGGTAAACAGCAGACAGACCTGAATCCTTATCTTTACAAGGTCGACCTCAGAAATTTGTTCAGTTTGTCTCGGTGACGGATAATGGAAGGAAGGGCAGGCAACTGGTCGACTTCATTTAAATAAACAAATAAAAAATAAGATAAACTCTCAGGAATAGATAAATAATAACAAAAAAATTGTAAAGTGGAGAAAGCGAGAGCGCGCGAATGCACTCAAGCAAACAAAAAGAGCACAGCAGGATGCGTATTTTTTTTTAAATTGACAAAATAAATCAAAAATAAATCAAAAATAAAAATAAGTGGAAAAGGCGAGAGTGCGCGAGCACACAGGAGCAAAGACAAGCAGCGCAGCTTGATGCGTAGTAAAAAAAATAATAAATAGACAACTGGTCGACCTCATTAGAAATAAAAACCCAAAAGATTAGATAGACAAACAAACAAACACATAAATGTGGAGAGAAGGGCAGTGCGTGCAGGAGCAAAGGTAAACAGCAGACAGACCTGAATCCTTATCTTTACAAGGTCGACCTCAGAACTTTGTTCAGTTCGTCTCGGTGACGGATAAGGGAAGGAAGGGCAGGCAACTGGTCGACTTTATTTAAATAAACAAATAAAAAATAAGATAAACTCTCAGGAATAGATAAATAATAACAAAAAAATTGTAAAGTGGAGAAAGCGAGAGCGCGCGAATGCACTCAAGCAAACACAAACAGCACAGCACGATGCGTATTTTTTTTTAAATTGACAAAATAAATCAAAAATAAAAATAAGTGGAAAAGGAGAGAGTGCGCGAGCACACAGGAGCAAAGACAAGCAGCGCAGCTTGATGCGTAGTAAAAAAAATAATAAATAGACAACTGGTCGACCTCATTAGAAATAAAAACCCAAAAGATTAGATAGACAAACAAACAAACACATAAATGTGGAGAGAAGGGCAGTGCGCGCAGGAGCAAAGGTAAACAGCAGACAGACATGAATCCTTATCTTTACAAGGTCGACCTCAGAGCTTTGTTCAGTTTGTCTCGGTGACAGATAATGGAAGGAAGGGCAGGCAACTGGTCGACTTCATTTAAATAAACAAATAAAAAATAAGATAAACTCTCAGGAATAGATTAATAATAACAAAAAAATTGTAAAGTGGAGAAAGAGAGAGCGCGCGAATGCACTCAAGCAAACACAAACAGCACAGCACGATGCGTATTTTTTTTTAAATTGACAAAATAAATCAAAAATAAAAATAAAAATAAGTGGAAAAGGCGAGAGTGCGCGAGCACACAGGAGCAAAGACAAGCAGCGCAGCTTGATGCGTAGTAAAAAAAATAATAAATAGACAACTGGTCGACCTCATTAGAAATAAAAACCCAAAAGATTAGATAGACACACAAACAAACACATAAATGTGGAGAGAAGGGCAGTGCGCGCAGGAGCAAAGGTAAACAGCAGACAGGCCTGAATCCTTATCTTTACAAGGTCGACCTCAGAACTTTGTTCAGTTTGTCTCGGTGACGGATAATGGAAGGAAGGGCAGGCAACTGGTCGACTTCATTTAAATAAACAAATAAAAAATAAGATAAACTCTCAGGAATAGATAAATAATAACAAAAAAATTGTAAAGTGGAGAAAGCGAGAGCGCGCGAATGCACTCAAGCAAACACAAACAGCACAGCACGATGCGTATTTTTTTTTAAATTGACAAAATAAATCAAAAATAAATCAAAAATAAAAATAAGTGGAAAAGGCGAGAGTGCGCGAGCACACAGGAGCAAAGACAAGCAGCGCAGCTTGATGCGTAGTAAAAAAAATAATAAATAGACAACTGGTCGACCTCATTAGAAATAAAAACCCAAAAGATTAGACAAACAAACAAACACATAAATGTGGAGAGAAGGGCAGTGCGCGCAGGAGCAAAGGTAAACAGCAGACAGACCTGAATCCTTATCTTTACAAGGTCGACCTCAGAACTTTGTTCAGTTCGTCTCGGTGACGGATAATGGAAGGAAGGGCAGGCAACTGGTCGACTTCATTTAAATAAACAAATAAAAAATAAGATAAACTCTCAGGAATAGATAAATAATAACAAAAAAATTGTAAAGTGGAGAAAGCGAGAGCGCGCGAATGCACTCAAGCAAACACAAACAGCACAGCACGATGCGTATTTTTTTTTAAATTCACAAAATAAATAAAAAATAAATCAAAAATAAAAATAAGTGGAAAAGGCGAGAGTGCGCGAGCACACAGGAGCAAAGACAAGCAGCGCAGCTTGATGCGTAGTAAAAAAAATAATAAATAGACAACTGGTCGACCTCATTAGAAATAAAAACCCAAAAGATTAGATAGACAAACAAACAAACACATAAATGTGGAGAGAAGGGCAGTGCGTGCAGGAGCAAAGGTAAACAGCAGACAGACCTGAATCCTTATCTTTACAAGGTCGACCTCAGAACTTTGTTCAGTTCGTCTCGGTGACGGATAAGGGAAGGAAGGGCAGGCAACTGGTCGACTTCATTTAAATAAACAAATAAAAAATAAGATAAACTCTCAGGAATAGATAAATAATAACAAAAAAATTGTAAAGTGGAGAAAGCGAGAGCGCGCGAATGCACTCAAGCAAACACAAACAGCACAGCACGATGCGTATTTTTTTTTAAATTGACAAAATAAATCAAAAATAAAAATAAGTGGAAAAGGAGAGAGTGCGCGAGCACACAGGAGCAAAGACAAGCAGCGCAGCTTGATGCGTAGTAAAAAAAATAATAAATAGACAACTGGTCGACCTCATTAGAAATAAAAACCCAAAAGATTAGATAGACAAACAAACAAACACATAAATGTGGAGAGAAGGGCAGTGCGCGCAGGAGCAAAGGTAAACAGCAGACAGACATGAATCCTTATCTTTACAAGGTCGACCTCAGAGCTTTGTTCAGTTTTTCGGTGACAGATAATGGAAGGAAGGGCAGGCAACTGGTCGACTTCATTTAAATAAACAAATAAAAAATAAGATAAACTCTCAGGAATAGATAAATAATAACAAAAAAATTGTAAAGTGGAGAAAGCGAGAGCGCGCGAATGCACTCAAGCAAACACAAACAGCACAGCACGATGCGTATTTTTTTTTAAATTGACAAAATAAATCAAAAATAAATCAAAAATAAAAATAAGTGGAAAAGGCGAGAGTGCGCGAGCACACAGGAGCAAAGACAAGCAGCGCAGCTTGATGCGTAGTAAAAAAAATAATAAATAGACAACTGGTCGACCTCATTAGAAATAAAAACCCAAAAGATTAGATAGACACACAAACAAACACATAAATGTGGAGAGAAGGGCAGTGCGCGCAGGAGCAAAGGTAAACAGCAGACAGGCCTGAATCCTTATCTTTACAAGGTCGACCTCAGAACTTTGTTCAGTTTGTCTCGGTGACGGATAATGGAAGGAAGGGCAGGCAACTGGTCGACTTCATTTAAATAAACAAATAAAAAATAAGATAAACTCTCAGGAATAGATAAATAATAACAAAAAAATTGTAAAGTGGAGAAAGCGAGAGCGCGCGAATGCACTCAAGCAAACACAAACAGCACAGCACGATGCGTATTTTTTTTTAAATTGACAAAATAAATCAAAAATAAATCAAAAATAAAAATAAGTGGAAAAGGCGAGAGTGCGCGAGCACACAGGAGCAAAGACAAGCAGCGCAGCTTGATGCGTAGTAAAAAAAATAATAAATAGACAACTGGTCGACCTCATTAGAAATAAAAACCCAAAAGATTAGATAGACAAACAAACAAACACATAAATGTGGAGAGAAGGGCAGTGCGCGCAGGAGCAAAGGTAAACAGCAGACAGACCTGAATCCTTATCTTTACAAGGTCGACCTCAGAACTTTGTTCAGTTTGTCTCGGTGACGGATAATGGAAGGAAGGGCAGGCAACTGGTCGACTTCATTTAAATAAACAAATAAAAAATAAGATAAACTCTCAGGAATAGATAAATAATAACAAAAAAATTGTAAAGTGGAGAAAGCGAGAGCGCGCGAATGCACTCAAGCAAACACAAACAGCACAACACGATGCGTATTTTTTTTTTAAATTCACAAAATAAATAAAAAATAAATCAAAAATAAAAATAAGTGGAAAAGGCGAGAGTGCGCGAGCACACAGGAGCAAAGTCAAGCAGCGCAGCTTGATGCGTAGTAAAAAAAATAATAAATAGACAACTGGTCGACCTCATTAGAAATAAAAACCCAAAAGATTAGATAGACAAACAAACAAACACAAAAATGTGGAGAGAAGGGCAGTGCGCGCAGGAGCAAAGGTAAACAGCAGACAGACCTGAATCCTTATCTTTACAAGGTCGACCTCAGAACTTTTTTCAGTTTGTCTTGGTGACGGATAATGGAAGGAAGGGCAGGCAACTGGTCGACTTCATTTAAATAAACAAATAAAAAATAAGATAAACTCTCAGGAATAGATAAATAATAACAAAAAATTGTAAAGTGGAGAAAGAGAGAGCGCGCGAATGCACTCAAGCAAACACAAACAGCACAGCACGATGCGTATTTTTTTTAAAATTGACAAAATAAATCAAAAATAAATCAAAAATAAAAATAAGTGGAAAAGGCTAGAGTGCGCGAGCACACAGGAGCAAAGACAAGCAGCGTAGCTTGAGGCGTAGTAAAAAAAATAATAAATATAAAACTGGTCGACCTCATTAGAAATAAAAACCCAAAAGATTAGATAGACAAACAAACAAACACATAAATGTGGAGAGAAGGGCAGTGCGGGCAGGAGCAAAGGTAAACAGCAGACAGACCTGAATCCTTATCTTTACAAGGTCGACCTCAGAACTTTGTTCAGTTTGTCTCGGTGACGGATAATGGAAGGAAGGGCAGGCAACTGGTCGACTTCATTTAAATAAACAAATAAAAAATAAGATAAACTCTCAGGAATAGATAAATAATAACTAAATATTGTAAAGTGGAGAAAGCGAGAGCGTGCGAATGCACTCAAGCAAACACAAACAGCACAGCACGATGCGTATTTTTTTTAAATTGACAAAATAAATCAAAATAAATCAAAAATAAAAATAAGTGGAAAAGGCGAGAGTGTGCGAGCACACAGGAGCAAAGACAAGCAGCGCAGCTTGATGCGTAGTAAAAAAAATAATAAATAGACAACTGGTCGACCTCATTAGATAAAAACCCAAAAGATTAGATAGACAAACAAACAAACACATAAATGTGGAGAGAAGGGCAGTGTGCGCAGGAGCAAAGGTAAACAGCAGACAGACCTGAACCCTTATCTTTACAAGGTCGACCTCAAAACTTTTTTCAGTTTGTCTTGGTGACGGATAATGGAAGGAAGGGCAGGCAACTGGTCGACTTCATTTAAATAAACAAATAAAAAATAAGATAAACTCTCAGGAACTGATAAATAATACCAAAAAATAGTAAAGTGGAGAAAGAGAGAGCGCGCGAATGCACTCAAGCAAACACAAACAGCACAGCACGATGCGTATTTTTTTTTAAATTGACAAAATAAATCAAAAATAAATCAAAAATAAAAATAAGTGGAAAAGGAGAGAGTGCGCGAGCACACAGGAGCAAAGACAAGCAGCGCAGCTTGATGCGTAGTAAAAAAAATATTAAATAGACAACTGGTCGACCTCATTAGAAATAAAAACCCAAGGGCTGGGGATATAGCCTAGTGGCAAGAGTGCCTGCCTCGTATACATGAGGCCCTAGGTTCGATTCCCCAGCACCACATATACAGAAAATGGCCAGAAGCGGCGCTGTGGCTCAAGTGGCAGAGTGCTAGCCTTGAGCGGGAAGAAGCCAGGGACAGTGCTCAGGCCCTGAGTCCAAGGCCCAGGACTGGCCAAAAAAAAAAAAAAAAAAAAGAAATAAAAACCCAAAAGATTAGATACACAAACAAACAAACACAAAAATGTGGAGAGAAGGGCAGTGCGCGCAGGAGCAAAGGTAAACAGCAGACAGACCTGAATCCTTATCTTTACAAGGTCCAACTCAGAACTTTTTTCAGTTTGTCTCGGTGACGGATAATGGAAGGAAGGGCAGGCAACTGGTCGACTTCATTTAAATTATCAAATAAAAAATAAGATAAACTCTCAGGAATAGATAAATAATAACAAAAAATTGTAAAGTGGAGAAAGAGAGAGCGCGCGAATGCACTCAAGCAAACACAAACAGCACAGCATGATGCGTATTTTTTTTTAAATTGACAAAATAAATCAAAAATAAATCAAAAATAAAAATAAGTGGAAAAGGCAAGAGTGCGCGAGCACACAGGAGCAAAGACAAGCAGCGCAGCTTGATGCGTAGTAAAAAAAATAATAAATAGACAACTGGTCGACCTCATTAGAAATAAAAACCCAAAAGATTAGATAGACAAACAAACAAACACATAAATGTGGAGAGAAGGGCAGTGCGGGCAGGAGCAAAGGTAAAAAGCAGACAGACCTAAATCCTTATCTTTACAAGGACGACCTCAGAACTTTGTTCAGTTTGTCTCGGTGACGGATAATGGAAGGAAGGGCAGGCAACTGGTCGACTTCATTTAAATAAACAAATAAAAAATAAGATAAACTCTCAGGAATAGATAAATAATAACAAAAAAATTGTAAAGTGGAGAAAGCGAGAGCGCGCGAAAGCACTCAAGCAAACACAAGCAGCACAGCACGATGCGTATTTTTCTTTAAATTGACAAAATAAATCAAAAATAAATCAAAAATAAAAATAAGTGGAAACGGCGAGAGTGCGCGAGCACACAGGAGCAAAGACAAGCAGCGCAGCTTGATGCGTAGTAAAAAAAATAAAAAATAGACAACTGGTCGACCTCATTAGAAATAAAACCCAAAAGATTAGATAGACAAACAAACAAACACATAAATGTGGAGAGAAGGACAGTGCGGGCAGGAGCATAGGTAAACAGCAGACAGACCTGAATCCTTATCTTTAGAAGGTCGACCTCAGAACTTTGTTCAGGTTGTCTCGGTGACGGATAATGGAAGGAAGGGCAGGCAACTGGTCGACTTCATTTAAATAAACAAATAAAAAATAAGATAAACTCTCAGGAATAGATAAATAATAACAAAAAAATTGTAAAGTGGAGAAAGCGAGAGCGCGCGAATGCACTCAAGCAAACACAAACAGCACAGCACGATGCGTATTTTTTTAAATTGACAAAATAAATCAAAAATAAATCAAAAATAAAAATAAGTGGAAAAGGCGACAGTGCGCGAGCACACAGGAGCAAAGACAAGCAGCGCAGCTTGATTCGTGGTAAAAAAAATAATAAATAGACAACTGGTCGACCTCATTAGAAATAAAAACCCAAAAGATTAGATAGACAAACAAACAAACACAAAAATGTGGAGAGAAGGGCAGTGCGGGCAGGAGCAAAGGTAAACAGCAGACAGACCTGAATCCTTATCTTTACAAGGTCGACCTCAGAACTTTGTTCAGTTTGTCTCGGTGACGGATAATGGAAGGAAGGGCAGGCAACTGGTCGACTTCATTTAAATAAACAAATAAAAAATAAGATAAACTCTCAGGAATAGATAAATAATAACAAAAAATTGTAAAGTGGAGAAAGCGAGAGCGCGCGAATGCACTCAAGCAAACACAAACAGCACAGCACGATGCGTATTTTTTTAAATTGACAAAATAAATCAAAAATAAAAATAAGTGGAAAAGGCGAGAGTGCGCGAGCACACAGGAGCAAAGACAAGCAGCGCAGCTGGATGCGTAGTAAAAAAAGTAATAAATAGACAACTGGTCGACCTCATTAGAAATAAAAACCCAAAAGATTAGATAGACAAACAAACAAACACATAAATGTGGAGAGAAGGGCAGTGCGGGCAGGCGCAAAGGTAAACAGCAGACAGACCTGGATCCTTATCTTTACAAGGTCGACCTCAGAACTTTTTTCAGTTTGTCTCGGTGACGGATAATGGAAGGAAGGGCAGGCAACTGGTCGACTTCATTTAAATAAACAAATAAAAAATAAGATAAACTCTCAGGAATAGATAAATAATACCAAAAAATTGTAAGTGGAGAAAGCGAGAGCGCGCGAATGCACTCAAGCAAACACAAACAGCACAGCACGACGCGTATTTTTTTTTAAATTGACAAAATAAATCAAAAATAAATCAAAAATAAAAATAAGTGGAAAAGGCGAGAGTGCGCGAGCACACAGGAGCAAAGACAAGCAGCGCAGCTTGATGCGTGGTAAAAAAAATAATAAATAGACAACTGGTCGACCTCATTAGAAATAAAAACCCAAAAGATTAGATAGACAAACAAACAAACACATAAATGTGGAGAGAAGGGCAGTGCGGCCAGGAGCATAGGTAAATAGCAGACAGACCTGAATCCTTATCTTTACAAGGTCGACCTCAGAACTTTTTTCAGTTTGTCTTGGTGACGGATAATGGAAGGAAGGGCAGGCAACTGGTCGACTTCATTTAAATAAACAAATAAAAATTAAGATAAACTCTCAGGAACAGATAAATAATACCAAAAAATTGTAAAGTGGAGAAAGAGAGAACGCGCGAATGCACTCAAGCAAACACAAACAGCACAGCACGATGCGTATTTTTTTTTAAATTGACAAAATAAATCAAAAATAAATCAAAAATAAAATAAGTGGAAAAGGCGAGAGTGCGCGAGCACACAGGAGCAAGACAAGCAGCGCAGCTTGATGCGTGGTAAAAAAAATAATAAATAGACAACTGGTCGACCTCATTAGAAATAAAACCCAAAAGATTAGATAGACAAACAAACAAACACATAAATGTGGAGAGAAGGGCAGTGCGCGCAGGAGAAAAGGTAAACAGCAGACAGACCTGAATCCTTATCTTTACAAGGTCGACCTCAGAACTTTGTTCAGTTTGTCTCGGTGACGGATAATGGTAGGAAGGGCAGGCAACTGGTCGACTTCATTTAAATAAACAAATAAAAAATAAGATAAACTCTCAGGAATAGATAAATAATAACAAAAAAATTGTAAAGTGGAGAAAGCGAGAGCGATGCAC